>NC_086318.1:239805379-240105379 GCF_036172605.1 Pelobates fuscus
AGCCACCCTCCAGGAAAAGGTAAGAAACTGGAGGGTGGTTATCAAATTTTGCATGAGTGTCTGAGAGTGTGTGTCAGTATATGTATGTGTGTATGTGTTAGTGTGCCAGTATGTCTGTCAGTGTATCTGTATGTCTGTGTGTGTGTGAGTCTGTCAGTGTCTGTGTGGTTCAGTATGTATGTATGTGTGCATGTCTGTCAGTGTGTCAGTATGTCTGTTGTGTGTTTCAGTATGTATGTCTGTCTGTCTGTGTGTATGAGTGCAGAATGTCTGTATGTCTATGTGTGAGTCTGTCAGTGTCCATGTGGTTCTGTATGTCTGTGTTTGTCAATATGTCTGTCAGTGTATGTGTGTTTCAGTATGTCCATCTGTCCGTGTGTATATGTGCCGGTATGTCTGTCAGTGTATCTGTATGTCTGTGTGTGTGAGTCCGTCAGTGTCTGTGTGGTTCAGTATGTCTTTGTGTATGTGTGTTTCAGTATGGCTGTCTGTGTCAGTACATCTGTCAGAATGTGTCTCTGTATCTGTATGTTGTCCATTTGTGTTTGTGTGTGTATCTGTATGTGTCAGTGTTTGCATCTGTATATCTGCATATGTGTCAGGTTGTGTATCTGTGTGTCTGTATGTGTGTCAGTGTGTGTGTCGGTGTATCTATATGAAGTCAGTGTGTGTACCTTTGTATCTGCATGCATGCTAGTGTTTGTATCTGTGTGTGTCTATGTGTGTGTCAGTGTATCTATATGTAGTCTGTGTGTATCTGTATGTTCTTGTGTGTATCTATATGCGGTCAGTGTGTATCTGCGTGTGTGTGTCAGGTAGTGTATTTGTGCGTATCTATATGTAGTCAGGGGGGCCCAAGTAAATGCTTGCCCAGGGTCCAATCAAAATTAAAGACGGCCCTGTTCCTGCTGACTCCTGCTCTATCCAGCTTGTATAGCATGATTGATAGCTGCTTCGTATGAAGATTATGATTTTAGGTCATATAATAATATACAATAGTTACATAGTTACATTGCTGAAAATAGACATATGCCCTCCAAGTTGATCCTTTCTAATACAAAATGTCCTTGCACTTATGCTTTCAATTTTTTTTAAAAAATGCTGTGTGCTACTCCTTGGCATACAAAAAAACATGTTTATTGGTCCTGAGGAAAGTCCCTAGGGGGAATGAAACGTCAACAATATTCTACCTGTATGTATTGCCACACAGTATAGTGGAACTTAAATACTAATCCAAACTTGAAAAGGCCCCTAGGGGTCGAAATATTGATCTGGATAACTATAATCTTTTGATGTAAAAAGCACAATAAAAGAATCACTTGGAAAAAAGACCTGAGTGCACCTCTTAATCTTTGAATATATTTTCATTATATATATATATATATATATATATATATATATATATATATATATATATATATATATATATATTCCACAGCACCTTACAATCACAGAATGAGAATAATTGGCAATATGTAGTTGACATATGAAATATTAACAGACAAGAGGTGAAGAAGGCTCTGCTCAAACAAGCTTACAATCTATATATACTCACAAGGAGTTGTACACATTGGATCACTATGTCTGCATGACATCCACAGTAAAACAATAGACATTGACCAAGGACAAATAAAATAACATATTGATTGCTTTTAAAAAGACCAGTGAGTGCTCCTCTCATGGTTCTTTTTAAAGCAATCAATATGCTATTTTTTTTTTGTTGGTATATGATTGACATTTCAGTCCACATGTCAAAATTTTATCAAGAATATATATATATAAACCTTATTTTTGATAGGGTAGACAACATTTTGTATTTTCTTCGAATGCTATGATCCTATTATATCTAAATGTATTTCATAAAGTAATATTTTCATATTTAATATATTTTTAAATAATTCAATTTTATATAGTTGGTGTTCAAATAGTTATTAATTAGTAATAAACATAAAATATAATTAGCAAAATCTTTTTTACAGAATGCTTTTAAATTACACAATTTGATATTACTTTTACTTTAAGCCCTGGATCATAAGATTTACACATGGCAATCTACACCAGCCAGTTCAGCGATTCCCCAGTGTACATCAAGATTGGCATGTGCTTGCTGGATAAGGTGAGATTTGTGAAAACAGGAAATTTTAAACACAAATACCATACACACATTGAGACAACTAGACTAAAAGAGGTTTAGATTTCATTTCTTTTAAAAGCTTTTCAAACAATTTAATATTTTTGGCTAAACTTGTAAAAACATTTTGTGCAAAATATAATATTCAAAAAATCATATATAAAAATATAACAATATACCAAAAACATTACAATATATGATATTTAATAATAGTTTTATTAAAAAAAAAAAAAATCCATTTGAAAAGCTAATCCAAAAATATTAAATCTAGGCCAAAGTAAACCAATCATAATGTACCTTACTGTTAACCTTAAAAATAATCAACAGCTCAATGTAAAGGACAGGAAGAAAAAAGTAATAAACACATTACGGGTTTTGGGCTGCACCTTTCTCTATAGGCATTGTGCACCTGTATTCTTTTTTTTTTTTTTTTTACGAATTCATTATGTCTCCAAAAATGTGGATGCAAATGAGCTTACACCAGGAGCTCTTTTTAATACAAAGTAACTTGTTTTCCATTAACACTTTACTCAGTTTGTCACAATGCAGTTCTGCAAAATTGCATTTTGTTAAATATGTGTATATTTTAATGTATAATATTTATTTTTGTAATCCACTTAAATTTAGGGATATCCTCACTATAAAACAAATTCACTTCTTTCCTACCTTTGTCTGCAACTTTAAGGTACTTATTGAAACATGGAACATACTCCATCGGATTTATTTTACCTTTGTTACCTCATTATTTATTTACTACAACAATGCTACCATTATTTTACCTATAGTTTACTACTGTAATATTACTGTAATATGTTGTACTTGCAGTTACATGTAGTTGTTAATATTATGTCTGACAGAATTTGATTGGCAAATATTCTAATTGTATACAACACATGTCTGCTTTGCTCTACTCCCCAACCCCTATCAGTATGATTACTAGCAACATGTATATATTGGAAAAAGAACATGTTTATAAAAGGTCTTTCTTTCAACTTTCAATCAACATATTCCTGTGCTGAAGAACTGAGTTACAGGGAGAGCAGGAAACAAGAGAAAATTAATATCCTGCACTGGCAAAAAATATATGCAGAAAACACTGTAGTGATCACTATGCAAAGAAACACCCCGAGGAGACAGGCAAGGCCTAGACAGAACAGAATGGTTAGGAGGTCTCTGCATGGTGGGAGGAGTATTAAAGGGGAAATAGAGGTGGGTTAGTATAAATAGGTTGGCAGCTTACAGGATAGCAGCCATCTTAATTATAATTTGGTAACAGCTTGTTAATTGCGTGGTAAAAAAAAATGCATCTTCACCTGTGTTTATCTTAAACTCCTATTTAACCCCTTAAGACCGCAGGACGTACTATGCCGTCCTTATTTTGGTGGCTCTAAAAGCCGCAGGACGGCATAGTACGTCCTGCGATCTTATGTACTTACCCGGTCGCCGGCGATCCCACGCCGGCGATCGCGGTATGGGGGACTTACCTGGGAGCCCAGGGAGTCCCCCTGCGTCCTCTTCAGCCGCCCAGGGCCATGTGATCGCGAGGTCCTTGCGAGGACCCCGCGATCACATGGACGGCATAGCCGTCCAAGGCATTGCCAGCAGGGGGAGTGCCTGTAATGACAGGTACTCCCCCTGCTGTCTGAAAAAAAATAAAAATGTTAAAACAGTGTAAAAATAAATTATATATACTTAGATCATATATATATTTATTATATATATGATCTAAGTATATATATACACACATATACACACATACACATAAATATGCATACACTGTCTACATGTATTTTAATATTAATATATACATAATTATATATATATATTAATATCAAAATACACGTACAATGATATTGATTAAATATATATATAATTTTCATTATATATATATATTTATATATAATAAAAAATAAATAAATATATAAATACGTTAAAAAAATAAATAAAAAAATAATAAAAAAATAATAAAAAAAAATAGATAAAAAATATATAAACATGCGTAATTTCGTTCTAACTGTATTTTAAAATTAATATATATATATTGATATCAAAATACATGTAGAACGAAATAATATATATATCTATATACATAAGTATATACGTATATATCACTATGTATATACCTATATATAAATAAAAATAATTTAAAAAAATTATATACATATATATATACACACATATATATATACACACATATATATATAATAATTCTACGCATATATTTATGTAATAATTTTACATAATTAGGTCATTTTATTAATTACAATTTGCAGGACCTGCCTGCCAACCCAGGCCAAAAGTTCAGGAAATTACATTGTCTAGCACTATATTTAACTCTGTAACTTTCCAAGACACCATGAAACCTGTACATGGGGGGTACTGTTTTACTCGGAAGACTTCGCTGAACACAAATATTAGTGTTTCAAAACAGTAAAATATATTACAACGACGATATCGTCAGTGACAGTGACATTTTTTGAATTTTTCACACACAAATGGCACTTACACTGACGATATAATTGTTGTGATACGTTTTACTGTTTTGAAACACTAATATTTGTGTTCAGCGAAGTCTCCTGAGTATAACAGTACCCCTCATGTACAGGTTTTATGGTGTTTTCAAAAGTTACAGAGTCAAATATAAGGTTTGCGTTTCAGTTTTTTCACATTAAAATTCGCCAGGTTGCCTTTGAGACCGTATGGTAGCCCAGGAATGAAAATTATCCCCATGATGGCATACCATTTGCAATAGTAGACAACCCAGGGTATTGCAAATAGGGTATGTTCAGTTTTTTTAGTAGCCACTTAGTCACAAACACTGGCCAAAATTTGCGTTCAAATTCGTTTTTTGCATTTTCAAATATTAACACTAACTTTGGCCAGTGTTTGTGACCAAGTGGCTACTAAAAAAGACTGGACATACTCAATTTGCAATACCTTAGGTTGTCTACTTTTGTAAATGGTATGCCATCATGGGGGTAATTCTTATTTCTGGGCTACCATATGGTCTCAAAGGCAACGTAACCAATCTGGCGAATTTCAATGTAAAAAAACTGAAATATGTAACACGCTATATTTGACCCTGTAACTTCCCAAAACACCATAAAACCTGTACATAGGGGGTACTGTTTTACACGCGAGA
The DNA here is from genome assembly GCF_036172605.1 of Pelobates fuscus. NCBI lineage: Eukaryota > Metazoa > Chordata > Amphibia > Anura > Pelobatidae > Pelobates > Pelobates fuscus. The sequence continues at coordinate 239,810,653 of NC_086318.1, forward strand.
CATCGCTGAATACAAATATGTGTATTGTATTGCAGTAAAAGCAAACAGTATTATGACATTCACAGTTAGAATGTCACGTAGAACTAAAAAAATTTAAAAAATTCTTATTTTCTCCCATTTTTTAAATATTTTTTTCATATTAAATTATGTTCCATACCTAAATATTTGATGTTAAACGAAAGCCCTGTTTCCCCTGAATAAAATGATATATAATAAGGGGGGGTGCATTTAATATGAAAGAGGTGAATTATGGTTGGACAGACATATAGCGCAAATGCCAGGTTTTGTTTACGTTTTTTTGGATCACAACTTGTACATTTGGCTGCGGTCTTAAGGGGTTAAATGTCTTTCCCCCTTTTGTGTTTATTTTTTTTAATTTTTTTTAAATTATTTATTTGTGCTTGGAATAACAGTAAGTGTGCAGAGCCACAACAGCTGCTGCAAGCGTAGTCGTAGCATTGTACATTGCGGCATTTCAAAACAGCACATTTTTTATAATATGGAATTAACAAGTTCTGAGGTATCATCGATTAGTAGTGATTAATAAACATGCTATAATACGAAGTAATCGAGCTAGGCAATCTTGGTAGTTAATAGTAAGTAGCAAACACGCTAACATGCTAGACTAGGTATGTATACAATAAAAGTTGTTGCTCTTAGGATTATGCATCTGAGAAGGCGTTTCTATATATATAGAGGCCCAACTGGTTAGTCGGTAGTGCGTCAGCAGAAACAGTAGAGTTACAGAGTAAATATGCTTGGTCAGTTATGTCAGTAAGTCTGCAATGTCGATCACAGTGAGAATAGACAAGATTAAAATGTTGGTCAGTATGTGAAACTTAACAGTATAGTATGCAGGCTATATTGACTGACCGAGTCTATTACTAAACAGATAGGCATGTTTTCGTCTACATATTCGCTAGCAGTATAGCATGGTGGCAGCTGTAGGGTGTGCGGTATGTTGTGTGTTTACTGCCTGAGTGATAATCAAGAGTGGCAGCCTGCTAGACACATGTTAAACTCTGGCTAAGCATGTTGTGTGATTTTGTAATGGTCAGTGTAGATCTGAGTGCTACTAGGCAAGGTGAATTGCTCAAGCAACTTAACAACAACTTAACAACAAGAAAAAAGATAAGGGATCACACAGGGTTTGTGTGCTGGTGCCTGAGAGTAAATAATAATAAAATAAAGCTGTAGGCATAACACGAGTAATACATTTCAAGCGGTTAATATCTTGATCTGTCAGGCTGTTAAGGCATCTAATATCTACCACTACCGGAATGTGCTATATAGTAGGCTATTACGATACTGTATAGTCCCCTGGGATCCCCCAGGATGAAGTCCGTCTCTGGGCAGGTCGGTGGGACATGTTTCGCGGTATCCAGTTGCGGTATGCCGTGTCAGGTCTCCTGGTTAGAGTGCCAGGGGTGCGGTGCATCTCATCAGATCATCCGACGCCTTGTTGGGGCTGTGCAGCGGCCTGCCATGTGTTCCCATGCGGCGGTGTTTCGGTGCGGCGGATCTCTGGGCATGAGGGGAGTTGTTGAGGTGGGTCTTTGGGCCAGGGTATGGCTGCTCTCAGGGTGGAGGGTGCTCTTGGTGCACCAGCTCTTGGTATCGGCGGCATTTTCAGTTTCGCCGTTCTGTGCCAGTAAGATGGCATTTTGGTTCTCCGTCGCCTTCCTGCCTTTCTGGTCTGCTGCAGGGCTGTTGGTCTTTGCTGTGGGTCGGGTGGTGGGGTATGCAGCTTGAGGCAGGCATCATCGGTGTCCTCTGTCGAAGCTTGAGCTCCATTCTGAGCCAGAAGTCCGTGAGGATTTGCTCCAGGCTGATCAAGGAGCCCTGCCGTGGTGCATGGCAGCCGTCAGGCCGCATGGTCTCCGCCATCTTTGGTGGGTCTCTCGGCTCTCCGCCCGATTTCCCTTTCTTTGCTGCCCTATCTGGGAGGACTCCCAGGGGTGGACCGTGATCTCCCCCACAGGTCCCAAGGGGGGGGGGGGTTGCAGGCTGCTCCAATCTGGGAGCTCGGCCGCCGCTCCCATCCAGTGCACTCCAGGCCTCATGCCCTCGTAGGTTTTGCCTGCCATCTGTCGTTCACCCACGGTCCGCATTATCGGTTTACCGTGGGGGCTGATAGCCAGTAAGTCGTGTGGGGTCATTATCTGCCATTTATAGTAGTTTGAGGGTGCCTTTAGGATAATTTTCTCAGAAATTTGTAGGGAGCTTCAGTCAGGCACGTCTTCCCTCCATGACAGTCAGGCCCCGCCCCCCCACTTTTGTGTTTATTAACCCGTCTTTTCATTGTCTTACCCACTGCTTTAGCGTATCTTATCCTCCATTTTCCCCCTTTGTGAGTCTTACACCGCTTTTGTGTGTCTCTTATAATCACCCTTTGTGTATCTCTTACTTCCTCCCAGCCCCTTTGTGTGTCTCTTTTTCCACTCTTCTAGCCCCTCTGTATACCCCTTTTGTGTATACCTATCTTAGCCTCAACCCCTTTGTCTCTGTTGTGTGTCTCTTTTCTCTCATTCCCAGCAGCTCTGTTTGTTTCTCCCAACCCTCTGTGTGACTTCCCCCCCCTAGCCCCTCTGTGTGTCTCTTTCTTCCTCCAGTGTCTCTTTTTATCTCTCAGTCCCTCTATGTTTCTCCTCCACCCAGCCTCTCTGTGTCATCCCTCCATCCCTTCCATGTGTCTCCTTCCTACCCATCTGTGCCACCTGACTTGCATGTAGCATGGCCAAGCCATGGACCGAAGTGGACGATCTTCTGTATACTCTCTCTGGTCTGACAGGAAGTGCTCAGCTTAGCCATGCTACATGAAGTGACCGGCAGGAGGGGAGCGCTGTACAGTGTGCTACCCTCCTGCTGGTCACCTTGCAATTGCGCTGCCCACCCCCCAACAAAAATTTCCCAGCATCCAGGTGGCCCAGTGCAGGCCTGACCCCGTATTAGTTGCTCCTCCTAGCTGTAAATTCCTTCAAATAACTGTTTCTCTCTTTATTCCTTAGGCCGAATTCCACAAAGCAATAGAAATAAAGCTACTTTATATCCTCTAAGCACTACCTACCCACCTACCTCTCCTCCCATCCACCCTGGTTCCTTCTAACTTTATAGCATGCTCTTCCAGATGTTGGATATTGCAGTCAATCACCTCCTCATTCCCTTTACATGTTACCAGTTACTGCAATTATATTTTTGATTCTCTCTGACATCGCCTCTAAATATCCCTGCTACCTCTTGTCCCATCTAAAAAATATAGAATACACAACCTAAAATATATAGAACAAAGAGAGACCACAATAGTGTAGATAAAATAAATCACCATAAAAGGTAAAAATTAAGATACACTCACAAACATATGAGTAAAATAGGCGGAGTATATAAATCTCAATGAGGGACTTATTTTCTTCTTTTTTCCACTTTAAAACTTTAGGGGTAAAATAGAAAAGCAAGACATAGTGTTCAACTGTATATATGAAAAGAATAACTTTATTTGATTGCACTCACAAGATTTTAGTAGTTAAAAGGCCCATGAGAATCGTAAGTTGTCTTCAATATCCAAAGGTAATAACACGATCAGGATAAGAAGCATACGAAAATAAAATAGTGAAATCAGAGAAATCCTGCCACCCTACGCATTTCGTCCTAAGACTTCATCAGGGGAATCTGGCAAGTAAAAAGTGTGGTCTATTGAGGTCTCTCTTTGTTCTATATATTTTAGGTTGTGTATTCTATATTTTGTATCTGTATTTATGAAGACATAGAGGAATTCTTCACACTGCCTTTGAAGGGGTAATGTATTGCTTTTATTAATTCCCCCTTTATTTCACTATTGTTTGCCACAAGGGTAAATATTGCATTTTTTTTTGTGCATATTTCTGTTTTTATACTCTTGTTTCATCTCCCATTTTAACCTTAGATGTTCTGTATATAAAAGATCTTTAGGGGCTGGATTTCTGCTCACGGACAGTGCCCTCTTTGTATTGGTCTGTTTATATTGTACTGTGTTTTCCCAATTGTAAAGCAATACAGAATATGTCTGTGCTTTATAAATGCCAGTAATAATAATAATAATAATAATAATAATAATAATAATAATATAAGATGGGCTAAAAACAATATTATATAACAGATTTTTATCCTCAATAGGGGATCAATTACATTCAAAAATAATTAATTTGCTTTTTTATGATATACAGGGTTATTCACTAAATACTGGATTTTTGTCCAAAAATTACCCAATTCACAGATTTACTAAAGCCAAATGCAGTCGGAATTCTGTCTGTCCTACGGATTCTGTCAAGGTCATTCACAATTATTCAGAAAATTAGTAATATCTATATTGGAACCAATTTAAATACAAATGTGTATTCCTGTCACAACAGTGATAAAAACGCAGTTTTAGCCTTGAACTCCTTGTCACACTTTAAAAAGGTATTAAACTTACCGTATATACTCGAGTATAAGCCGACCCGAATATAAGCCGAGGCCCCTAATTTTATCCCAAAAAACTGGGAAAACTTATTGACTCGAGTATAAGACTAGGGTGGGAAATGCAGCAGCTACTGGTAAATTTCTAAATAAAATTAGATCCTAAAAATTTTTTATTAATTGAATATTTATTTACAGTGTGTGTATAATGAATGCAGTGTGTGCGTATGTGTGTGTGTATGAGTGCAGCGTGTGTGTATGAGTGCAGCGTGTGTGTATGAGTGCAGTGTGTGTGTGCATGAATGCAGTGTGTGTGTGCATGAATGCAGTGTGTGAATGCAGTGTGTGCAGGGCCGGTGCAAGGATATTTGCCGCCGTATTTCCCCTCCTCCTCCCTCAGTGGTCCTTACCTCCCCACCCCCGTGTTCCTTCACTCCCCCCCCCCAGTGGTCCTGACTCACCCCTCCCCCAGTGGTCCTTACCCTCCCCTCCCCTAGTGGTCCTTACTTCCCCCTCCCCTCCCATAGTGGTCCTTATCCCACCCCCTCCCTCTCATAGTGGTCCTTATCCCCCTTCTCCCTCCCATAGTGTTCCTTATCCCCCCCCATCCCTCCCATAGTGGTCCATATACCCCCCCTCCCTCCCATAATGGTCCTTATACCCCCCTCCCTCCCATAGTGGTCCTTATCCCACCCCCTCCCATAGTGGTCCTTATACCCCCCCTCCCTCCCATAGTGGTCCTTATACCCCCCTCCCTCCAATAGTGGTCCTTATACCCCCCCTCCCTCCCATAGTGGTCCTTATCCCCCCCTCCCTCCCATAGTGGTCCTTATACCCCCCTCCCTCCCATAGTGGTCCTTATACCCCCCTCCCTCCAATAGTGGTCCTTATACCCCCCCCCCCTCCCTCCCATAGTGGTCCTTATCCCCCCCTCCCTCCCATAGTGGTCCTTATACCCCCCTCCCTCCCATAGTGGTCCTTATACCCCCCCTCCCTCCCATAGTGGTCCTTATACCCCCCTCCATCCCATAGTGGTCCTTATACCCCCCTCCCTCCCATAGTGGTCCTTATCCCCCCCTCCCTCCCATAGTGGTCCTTACCCCCCCCCCCCTCCCTCCCATAGTGGTCCTTATATCCCCCCTCCCTCCCATAGCGGTCCTTATACCCCCCCCCTCCCATAGTGGTCCTTATACCCCCCCCCTCCCTCCCATAGTGGTCCTTAACCCACCCCCTCCCTCCCATAGTGGTCCTTAACCCACCCCCTCCCTCCCATAGTGGTCCTTATACCCCCCCCCCATAGTGGTCCTTATACCCCTTTTTTTTATAATTTTTTTTATTATTATTTTATTTCTTTTTTTTTTTTTTCGTCCCCCCTCCCTGCTTGATATATGGCAGGGAGGGGGGCTCTCCTTCCCTGGTGGTCCAGTGGCAGTTCAGTGGGGGGAGAGGGGGGCTGGCAGAGCTGTACTTACCTGTTCTGCAGCTCCTGTCAGCTCTCTCCTCCTCTGCGCTGTCCGTGCAGCTCCCTCTGTCAGCTCACAGTGTAAGTCTCGCGAGAGCCGCGGCTCTCGCGAGACTTACACTGGGAGCTGACCGAGGTGCTGAACGGACGGCGCGGAGGAGGAGAGAGTTGACAGGAGCTGCAGAACAGGTAAGTACAGCTCTGCCAGCCCCCCTCTCCCCCCAGTCTGTGTTATGGCAATGCAAATTGCCATAATACAGACCTTGACTCGAGTATAAGCCGAGTTGGGGTTTTTCAGCCCCAAAAATGGGCTGAAAAACTCGGCTTATACTCGAGTATATACGGTACCTTTATTCCAGCTCTGTGCTGTTCCACCATGGCGCTCTGCCCCCAACACACATTCTTGGCTGAAATCATTGTGACAAGACCAATCTCGCCACATTGCATTGGAGGAGCCTGGTTGCCCGCCTGCTGCCTTTGGACTATGGACCAGACATTAAAAGACTTATTTTCCCTGCAGAAAGGCTTATTCGTGCCTTTTCTGCCGGGGTGTTCGGTAGATTTTATCTACCGAACAAACTACCGATTGCACGACCCCCTGGGAGCTGGAATGTGCCGCCAATTGACCACCCTGAAGCTGCGGTTAACCGCAGCTTAATTGACGAAGGCAGGGTGGTCTTTGTTCGTCGACCGAACACGTGGTGGCGGCGGCCATTTTACAAGTACCGTACGGCCAGCGGTGTTCGGCACCTAAACTATGGAACTATAAACGGACACTTATTTCCACGAACACCGCTGAGCCGTCCGTCTCCTGGTTCCCATTCGTGGGGATGTAGCCAAACAGCCGTTCATACGGTAGTTTGTCTCATGTGAATTGTGGTAACCCAGATAGCTATGCCATGGAGCCTATTCATGTGATTAAAGACTTTGGCTCCATGGCGATTAAACTGTATCCGGTTGGTCTGAGTGCCATTCACCTAATAATGTGCACTCAGACCTGAGCTATCTGGGGATATGTAACATGTCTATGTTTAATGTATAGAAAGTAACTTTGTGTATTTTAAAGCATATTACTGTATTTGGTCCCCACATGTGTAATGGAGTTTTGCCTTTGTCCTAGGAGATAATTGAATTACTTCTCCAATTATCTCCAGGGCAGAAGGGAGGAAGCCAGGATGCATTGTGGGGATGTTTTTCTTCTGTTTGTCCTGAAATGCTAAATGTCTGTCTTTTGTCACAGTCTTCCATTTGGTCCCCTAGGGGAGTGTCCACCAGGTGGGAGACCTGCATAAACACAGAGGCAGGTAGCCCTCAATAAACAGACCACTGCTTGACCCTCAACACGGAGCCTTGTCTCGTTCTTGGGGGGATTCACTGTATGCTGTTTGAGATTGATTGCTAGGAGTGTAAGCTGATGTATGCTTTTCCTGTTCGTCTGCTATCAGCTATTCGTGAGGTTCCAGTTTGGAGTGCTACCTTATTCCCTTGTATCCAGTTCGGGAGTTTGATGCATTCACCTATATCCAATTCGTGAGGTTTGGTGATTTTACAGTAGCTGTGCCTGTCTGTGAAAAAGGGGATTATCGCCTAAACTGATTTTTCCCCTTTTCTGCTGAAACGGTCCGTTACAATTGGTGGCAAGCGGTGGGATCTTTCCTACAGCCAGAAGGACAGCTACAGGAGACACCATTGCTTTGGATTTTTACAAATTGGGGGCAACGCATGTCTGAGTACAGCGACCCTGACAGCACCAGCATGGAACCAGCAGTGGAGTTCGATGAGGGTGCCATGGATGACCGAGATGCAGTCCGTAAAGGCATCTGGGACCAGGCACTGGGCATTGTGGAATACCAGCAGGGTGAGAGACTCCCCAAGGAAGACCAGCGGTTGCAGAAGAGAGTAGCCCTGCGGATGCCCTTCCTGGGGGAGCAGCCCCGGGAGGAATGGGTAAAAGAATTGGAGCTCCGGGTATGGCAGGAGATGTGGCTGGAGGATGCCTACCAGGCGCTTTGGTGGTATGTTGCACAGTACCTGCCCTGGACAGCCGAGCATGACAAGCCAGAGGGAGAGGAGTTTGATGGTCCTGGCTTGTTATGGGAGTCTTTTTCAGAGCTAGAATTTGGGAGCCCTACACAAGCCCGGTTCAGTGATCTCTTGGAGTGGAGGGAGAGCAGGTATGACTGGGACGACGCTCACGAAATTGAGCAAGACCTGGTCCACCTGGTGACCCGGGAGATGGAGCTAGAACAGGGCTACCAGTAGCTGTTCCAATACTACGAGAAGGCTCAGCAGGAGAGCAGCAGGACAGACCCAGAGCCACACCCATTCAGAGGGGACGAGATGGTAAAGCTTTACTGGGAAGAACCCCAGGTGGCCAGTGGAGATGGGACCGAGGTCTCTCCACCGGTCCTGCAGGGAATTGGGAGCCCAGTCTCCATTCCCCAGTGGCAGTGTAAAGTGCAGGGAGAGGAGAGCAGCGTCCTCCCTCCCCAGCGGCAGGCTGAGTTACAGGGGGCAGAGGTAGTTGTTCCTGCCCCCCAGCAGCAGAGTGATATGCCAGGAAGGCAGTGTGAAGTGCAGGGAGAGGAGAGCAGCGTCCTCCCTCCCCAGCGGCAGGCTGAGTTACAGGGGGCAGAGGTAGTTGTTCCTGCCCCCCAGCAGCAGAGTGGTATGCCGGGAAGGCAGTGTGAAGTACAGGGAGAGGAGAGCAGTGTCCTCCCTCCCCAGCGGCAGCGTGATTTTTTGGGAATTGGGAGCCCAGTCTCCATTCCCCAGCGGCAGTGTGATGTGCCGGGAATTGGGAGCCAAGTCTCCATTCCCCAGCGGGAAATACAGCAGGGAATTGGGAGCCCAGTCTCCATTCCCCAGCGGCAGAGTATCCTACAGAGAATAGAGAGCCTAGTCTCCTTTCCCCAGCAGCAGGACTCTGTATTGGGACAAGAGACAGTCGGTCTCCCTCCGCAAAGACTGGAAGTATGTATGGGAGAGGAGATTGTTACCACCTCTCCCCAGCTGCGGATCATTAATGGGCAGAGTGTTCTATCAGGAGAGGAGCTTGTTACCCCCTCTCCCCAGCGGCAGCTTAATGTACCAGGGGGAGACTGTAAGCCCCCCATCGGTGCAGATGGGACCGTGGTCTCTGCACTTACCACACAGGGGGATGGTCGGTCCTACCCCCCACGACAGAGCTGTGTATCCAAGGGGGAGACAACTGGTCTCCCCATTCCGCAGCAGAGCTATGCACCTAAGGGGGAGACAGTCCGTCTCCAGCAACCAGGCTCCAACCAGACTACTCCGGTGGTAGTGCTGGCACCAGGACAGAGTACCGCTGGTCTCTGCCCACTCAGCAACCCACCAAGGCAGCCTACCAGTCCCCTACACAGCCGTGGTGAGGCACCTGGACATGGACAAGTTTCTCCTCTACCCAGGTGTAGTAACCATTTATTGTGGGTGGGCTGTACTGTTTTTTCTGCTTTGTGGGTGGGCTGCTGGACTAACAAGGGCACTGACCGGCATGAGGTCAGGTACCCTGTTAGTCTTTTTGGAAAGGGGGAGAGATGTGACGAGACCAATCTCACCACATTGCATTGGAGGAGCCTGGTTGCCCGCCTGCTGCCTTTGGACTATGGACCAGACATTAAAATACTTATTTTCCCTGCAGAAAGGCTTATTCGTGCCTTTTCTGCCGGGGTGTTCGGTAGATTTTATCTACCGAACAAACTACCGATTGCACGACCCTCTGGGAGCTGGAGTGTGCCGCCAATTGACCACCCTGAAGCTGCGGTTAACCGCAGCTTAATTGACGAAGGCAGGGTGGTCTTTGTTCGTCGACCGAACACGTGGTGGCAGCGGCCATTTTACAAGTACCTTACGGCCAGCGGTGTTCGGCACCTAAACTATGGAACTATAAACGGACACTTATTTGCACGAACTCCGTCTCCTGGTTCCCATTCGTGGGGATGTAGCTGAACAGCCGTTCATATGGTAGTTTGTCTCATGTGAATTGTGGTAACCCAGATAGCTATGCCATGGAGCCTATTCGTGTGATTAAAGACTTTGGCTCCATGGCGATTAAACTGTATTCGGTTGGTCATTATTCACCTAATAATGTGCACTCAGACCTGAGCTATCTGGGGATATGTAACATGTCTATGTTTAATGTATAGAAAGTAACTTTGTGTATTTTAAAGCATATTACTGTATTTGGTCCCCACATGTGTAATGGAGTTTTGCCTTTGTCCTAGGAGATAATTGAATTACTTCTCCAATTATCTCCAGGGCAGAAGGGAGGAAGCCAGGATGCATTGTGGGGATGTTTTTCTTCTGTTTGTCCTGAAATGCTAAATGTCTGTCTTTTGTCACAGTCTTCCATTTGGTCCCCTAGGGGAGTGTCCACCAGGTGGGAGACCTGCATAAATACAGGGGCAGGTAGCCCTCAATAAACAGACCACTGCTTGACCCTCAACACGGAGCCTTGTCTCGTTCTTGGGGGGATTCACTTTATGCTGTTGGAGATTGATTGCTAGGAGTGTAAGCTGATGTATGCTTTTCCTGTTCGTCTGCTAGCAGCTATTCGTGAGGTTCCAGTTTGGAGTGCTACCTTATTCCCTTGTATCCAGTTCAGGAGTTTGATGCATTCACCTATGTCCAATTCGTGAGGTTTGGTGATTTTACAGTAGCTGTGCCGGTCTGTGAAAAAGGGGATTATCGCCTAAACAGATTTTTCCCCTTTTCTGCTGAAACGGTCCGTTACAATCATCAAAATTGACAATCTCAGCCAATCCAAAGCATTCCCACAGGAAAATGCTCATTGAGATGCAATGAATAAAAAAAACAAAACAAACAACATAATTTGTTTTAAGTGTTAAACGCTACAACATTAAGGCATGCGCTTGTATGCATGGATGTGTTTGTATGTACTGTTGACTTTTAAATGCAGGTGTGCTTTTGTTTGCAGTGCTGGTATTTGATTGAAGGGGTGCTTGTATATAATTTTAGTGTTTTAATACAGAGACGTGTTTGTAATGTTTGTGTTTAATTGCAGGGGTGTGTTTTTATGTAATGTTGGCTTTTATATGTGTATATACATTTGTGTGTAGCATTGGTGTTTGAGTGAAGGGGTGTGTTTGTATTTTATTTTGGAGTTTAAATGCGAGGGTCAGTTTGTATGTAATATTTGTGTTAGATTGCAGGAATATGTTTGAATGCTGTGTTGGTGATTATTGCTTGTTGATTGTATGCGCATACCATGCCACATACATATATTCATACTTACACAAATATACAGACAGACACATATAAACACACTGATGCATACACACAAATTCATATATACACTGACACATGCACACACCTTGACACATGCATGCATCCTGACACACGGCTACACGCACTCTGACACACACATTCATGTACACACCCTGACACACAGATACACACATTGACATATGCACACACAAACACAGTTGCACATCCTGACACACATGCACACACACATACACAGATGCTCACCTTGACAAACAGTTGCACACACACTGATACATATACACACCTTGACACAGATACATCCACACAATCAAACATACATAAGCACAATAAATTGTATATTTTTTATATTTGCAGCCACCCTCCTCATACATTTTGTGTCCAGGAGGGTGGCTTGCCTGGGTTCCTGCTACTTCTGGCTAAGGCTGATGGGAGAGAGTATAAGGGTCTGCTGCAACTCTCTTTTCTTGTTCCTCCAGCTGCCTGACTGTGTTTCTGGTGCCTCCTCCCTCCCGTGTGGTGCGTATGAAGCTGGGAGAAAGTGTCTGTAGATATCACAGATATCACATGGGCCTGGTCACGCTCATAAAGGGCCGTGGCACCTGACCAGCAATAATGAAATTATACCCATCATGTGGACCTAAGTGCATGGGCCACCATTGGACCCCCAAAAGTGATAGTTCTTCTACTTAGGTCCCTCTCTTATTTAAAAAAAAAAAAATACATAAAAATGAAACATTACTCACTTTTTCTCCAGTACCAAGTCTCCCTTGGCGCTGCCCCGACCTCCTCCTCAGGTTGCATCATCCTGGTGTCATACCTCCAGGATGACAGTCCAATCCAATGTTCCTCATAAGTAAGCATTGGGGATCTTAGGTGCATGCACAGCGTTCCCCACAATGCACGTACGATTCTGCCATAGAATACAATGGTTCTCTATGGTCGACTTGTTTAAAATATCACACCAAACATATTTTAGCACTTTATAAACTTGTTATTTGCACTTAGATGAACCAGGCACTGAGAAACACTTTAAAAATGATATTTTTAGCTTTGTGCTACTGTTGACATTGAGGCAATTGCATATTTTAAATATTTAGTTGTATCTTTGTATGCTTTTTATTTATATGAAGCACCAGGATAAGCACTTGTATACGTTTGGCTTTATTTGTTTATTACACTGTGTGCAGCTGGGCACATTTATTAATGTAGGCCTCCATTTACTATATACAGTTAGGCACTGGTCATGTACTTAGTCACATTTAAAGATCGTTTCTTGAATTTTTATGGCAATTTGTTAAAGTACGTCCAGATGCATCACATGTGCACCTCATTGATCCCAATCGGATATTGGGATTTTACTTATTCACATCAGCTGCCCTTAGACGCTTTCTGGTACCTATGGGAACACATGTGTAGCTGATTAGAGTAGAGTCTCCATGATGAACGTCATGAAGTGGGTATTCTTTGAAATCGGCACATGCCTCCTGAATAATGGAACACGCCAGCAAGCACCCAGGTGTATGGTGAGTTAATCATCTTTCCCCTTTACAGTCTTTCCCTTGAAAAGTTAGACATCTCCCAAAAATAAGACATCCCCCCCGAAAATAAGCCCAAGCTTGTTTTTGGGGGATGCTCGTCATATAAGCCCTAACACGAAAATAAGCTCTAGTCGGCATTCACCAATCTATGTTTGGATAATTTTCCCCGAAAGTAGATTCGCAGGATTCCAAGTAAGCAAATCTATGTTCTGGGAAGTTTCCCTGGGGGAATTTCCCTGTACGTAGACCTGCTTTCTGGCACATGCTTGCTACAGTAGTGCATCCTCACTTACCGACAATATTGTACAAACAGAAGTCTGTATTATTTTGACACCCAGATAAAATTAGTGCAAAAAGAAAGAGCAATTTTGTCGCGTACAAGAAAGGAATTGTGTCAATCCTCTCGCAGCACTCACCCTCGGTCCATCGTGGTCCCTTCTTCCCCTACCTGTCGGCGAGCAGCGTCCTCTCTGCTTGACGCGCCGCTCGCGTCCTCTTCCTCTCCTCCCAGCGGCAGCATGTATAACGCTGCACGCTGGGAGCCGGCACATTTATCCAAACGCCGGGGTCACTCATGTGACCCGGCGTTAAAGCAACAGCACAATAATCACAGTGGGAGGTATAGATATCCCCCACGTGTGATTGTTAATTCTAATTGGAAGTTATCCATTCAGAATTAAGCACAGGATTTAAATACTTACCTTTCGTGTCTCTCAGTGCCCTGTTGTGGTCTTATGATACCTGTATTGCTATTTGCTCGTGTTTCTCTCTGGTTACCGAATATTTGGCTTGTTATTCCGATTCTCCTGCTTTCTCCATTCATTTGACCTCGGCTTGTTTCTCGTTCTCCTGTTTTCTGTCTCCCTTTACTTGGCTTGTCTCCTGACTATTCTTAGTTAGTGATGTCGCGAACACGAAATTTTCGGTTCGCGAACGGCGAACGGGAACTTCCGCAAACGTTCGCGAACCGGCGAACCGGGCGAACCGCCATTGACTTCAATGGGCAGGCGAATTTTAAAATCCACAGGGACTCTTTCTGGCCACAAAAGTGATGGAAAAGTTGTTTCAAGGGGAATAACACCTGGACTGTGGCATGCTGGAGGGGGATCCATAGCAAAACTCCCATGGAAAATTACAGTTGATGCAGAGTCTGGTTTTAATCCATAAAGGGCAGAAATCACCTAACATTCCTAAATTGTTTGGAATAACATGCTTTAAAACATCAGGTATGATGTTGTATTGATCAGGTAGTGTAAGGGTTACGTCCGCTTCACACTGACAGGCCAAACCCCCAGTTTAACGCACCGCAAACAACCGCAAACAGTCCATTTGCACAACCGCAAACTCCCCATTTGCACATGTTTTAGTGCAAACTAGTCTAACTACTAATATAGTTGAAACATGCTACTTTTATTCATGCCAGACAACCATGCAGGCCAGACTAACAAACATACCAGGGCCAATCATAGTTAACCACCTCAGATAGTAACATGGCTCCCTCTATATACAGAGTAACATGGCTCCCCTCTATATACAGTGTAAACATGGCTCCTCTCTATATACAGAGTAACATGGCTCCTCTCTATATACAGAGTAACATGGCTCCCCTCTATATACAGTGTAACATTGCTCCTCTCTATATACAGAGTAACATGGCTCCCTCTATATACAGAGTAACATGGCTTCCCTCTATATACAGAGTAACATGGCTTCCCTCTATATACCGTGTAAACATGGCTCCCTCTATATACAGAATAACATGGCTCCCTCTATATACAGAATAACATGGCCCTCCTCTATATACAGTGTAAACATGGCTCTTCTCTATATACAGAGTAACATGGCTCCCCTCTATACAGGGGCGTACCTTGAGCATTTGGCACCCGGGGCGGATCCTTTATTTGGCACCCCCCTCCCCAACTTTGAAATGTAAAAAACAACTGCATTTTTTTTAAATGTATGTGTATGCAGTGTGTGTATAGTGTGTGCAGTGTGTGTAGTGCATGTAGTGTGTGCAGTGTGTGTATAGTGTGTGGGTATAGTGTGTGCATAGTGTATGCAGTGTGTGTATAGTGTGTATGCAGTGTGTGTAGTGCATGTAGTGTGTGCAGTGTGTGTAGTGCATGTAGTGTGTGCACTGTGTGTATAGTGTGTGCAGTGTGTATAGTGTGTGTGCATAGTGTGTACAGTGTGTGTATAGTGTGTGCAGTGTATGTATAGTGTGTATGCATAGTGTGTATGCAGTGTGTGTATAGTGTGTATATAGTGTGTATGCAGTGTGTGTATAGTGTATGCAGTGTGCGTGTATAGTGTGTGCAGTGTGTGTATAGTTATTGCAGTGTGTGTATAGTGTATGCAGTGTGTGCAGTGTGTATGCAGTGTGTGTAGAGTGTGTATAGTGTATGCAGTGTGTGTAGAGTGTGTATAGTGTATGCAGTGTGTGTAGAGTGTGTGCAGTATGTGCAGTGTGTGTATATTGTGTGCAGTGTGTGTATAGAGTGTTCAGTGTGTGCATAGTGTATGCAGTGTGTGTATAGTTTGTGTGTATAGTGTGAATGCAGTGTGTGTAGTGCATGTAGTGTGTGCAGTGTGTATATAGTGTGTGCAGTGTGTATAGTGTGTGCAGTGTGTATGCAGTGTGTGTAGTGTGTGTATATTGTGTGCAGTGTGTATGCAGTGTGTGTAGTGTGTGTATAGTGTGTGCATAGTGTATGCAGTGTGTGCATAGTGTGTACAGTGTGTGTACAGTGTGTGTACAGTGTGTGTATAGTGTGTGTATAGTGTGTGTATAGTGTGTGCAGTGTGTGTATAGTGTGTGCAGTGTGTGTATAGTGTGTGCAGTGTGTATAGTGTGTATATAGTGTGTATGCAGTGTGTGTATAGGGTGTGTGCAGTGTGCATGCAGTGTGTGTATAGTTAGTGCAGTGTGTGTATAGTTAGTGCAGTGTGTGTATAGTGTATGCAGTGTGTGCAGTGTGTGTAGAGTGTGCATAGTGTATGCAGTGTGTGTGCAGTGTGTGTATAGTGTGTGCAGTGTGTGGGGGCCCTAAATGAAAATCTCCCCTCCCCCATCAAAGGTGACTAGGGGTCCCCAAGCCCCTAGTCACACACCGAAATAAAAAAGCCCCTACCTACCCCCCTCAACCTAAAAAATAGTGAGGGGGGAATAAAATTACTACCCTGTAAAGTAAAATTCAACTTACTATTCAACGTCTTCTTTTTTCTAAAATCTTCCTTTTTCTAAAATCTTTATTTTTTAGCCCCTAAAAAGGGCAAATAAAAAGCCATCATACTCGTCGAACTTAAAAATAAAATAAAAAACCAGAGCGCAAAAAAAACCATTAATCCATCTTCACCCATGAAGGGCTCTGCGCAGACTAGGGTATTAACACATACCCTATTGTTACAATTGTTACTTGAAAAGCATGAGGAATGCTGTTGGGGTACCATATGCTCATTTGTTATACCTCCATGCACTACAAAAATAAAGAATTTTAAAAAATAAATAAATAAATAAATAAAAAAAAATAATAAAAAAAATACAAAAAAAATGTTTGCAGCTTCCAAATGAATCTAAAATGGATGCTGTCCATGAGGTGGGAGGGTCTGCTAGGGAGGGAGTGCTGCTGATTGGCTGGAATGTGTCTGCTGACCGAGAGGCACAGGGTCAAAGTTTGCTCAATGATGATGAATAGGGGGCGGATCGAACCGCCCATGTGTTCGCCCGCGGCGGCGAACGCGAACACGCTATAATAGCCAGGAACTATTCGCCAGCGAACAGTTCGGTAAATCACTATTCTTAGTGTGCTTAACCCGGCCATTCTAACGACCGGTATTGCACCCTTTACTATCTGTGACCTGTTAGCGTGTTAGGTTCCCGAATCGTGACAAACTGTGGAAGATTCCCAGGGCAAGAATCTTATGGTTTTCTGCAAAGAGATGAAGCTAGCTGGATGACTTTCTTAAGCAACATGAACTGTCGCTAAAATGATCAACAACACTGTTCAAGCTGGAAAATACTGAAATTATTAAGTGTGCACTTGCATTCAAGTCTTTTGTTGATCATATCGACTCTCCAACATGATTGCTATGGATGATACTGCAGTGTTTATGGGCCAAGGAGCCTTGTCAATCTGCATTCCCTCCACTGTTATCTGCATTTTGGCAACTCATCTTGAAGGAAAGGAAGCCCTACCTCTAATCATCATTAAGGGCAAGAAAGACACGATTATATTCTTGAAACTGAAAAAGCCTGGTGCACACAAGCAGCTATAAGAAAGTGGGTCAATTTAATACTGCCACTTGTTTTGCGAGGCGGCCAAAGAGGTCTGCTAGTCTGGGTTTCAACCAACACTCACCACGCTAAAGACATGAAGAACTTCCTTGCAGAGAAAAGAATAGATCAAGTAATGATTCCTGCAGAAATGACTGGCTGTCTCCAGACTTTTGATATTGCAATAAACAGGCAATTCTAGAGCCATCTGTGCATGGAAATCAATGAATACATTGAAATAAGAATGGAGAGAAATCAGCGTGGAAACTTTTTGAAGCCTAGACTGCAAGAGGTTGTGATTTGGGTGAAGAATTCATGGGATAAAATGTTGACAGCTGTGTTGTCAATGTACTGCAAGCAGGCTACATGGACAAGAAGTACTCATTTAAGGAGCGCTATATTGCTGGGCATGTGAGATTGGGATCAAAGCTTCTACAGGAAATGCAGTTGCAAGAAACTCGGGCCGAAATTCAGGATTTGGAGAGCTATGATGATGTTCCAGAAGAAGATGACATTAATGTCTTTAAAAAAATGTTTTGTTGTATGAAGAAAGGGGGAGAAAGGGATATATACTGAATGGTCCAAGGGCTAAAGAGCATAAATCCAATGGTCTAATAGGCAAAGGAACTGGAAAGGTGCCTTGACCGAAAAGTCAACAAGTTAATATAAAATGTAACTTTTAATTTATTCTAGGTAAAAAATCCCCAAAAAGAAGGGGAAGAGTGATGTATAAGTAGAATATATGTGTATCAAAGGAAGATTCAAATGGATAGGGAAATCTACCCAGTGTGCAGCACACTTAGCCACCATAAAAATGAAGCTGGAAGTCCTAGTAAAGAAATATAATATTCGTATTGTGTCTTAATGCTGTAGAACCTGTATCAATCTCAATGATCAGACTTCAGCAAGACAGGGGAAAGGGGGTACTTGGTTGCAAGCCAGTGTAACCAGTGTTATGATAGCCAGTGTGCAGCATGCGTAAATACAGTAAGAACGACGAACAAAAAGTCGTTATAGAAGGAAATAGTGTTAGTATAACTGTCCTAACATTCTGAAATAAATATCTATTTTAACGATCAGACTCAGCAAACATAGAAGTATTTAGAATGCAAACCCAAGTAACTAGTATTGTTATAACAAAGACTTAAACCAAAGAGCAACAGATGTTGCAATTTAAGTGTGTAGGAATGCAAGCTGTATGATCTGGCACTAAGTTGTGCTGAAAAATAGATTAGGAACATTAAAACTGTCCAAATACATTGTTGATACTACCTTTAGAAGTATAAGGAATATAACGCTGCTAAAACCACCTGGATCGATTATATCTCACTATCTGTGCCTTTAAGGGCACCAAAGAGACAAAAACTAGCCTACCTAGGCTGAGGATTCCTGATAATAATTGTACTAGGTGTATAACCGAATATGGTCAGGCACTGTTGAGATATCTGCTACTCTGACCTTCAAGGGCACCTCGGCTTTCTAGTGCAAGCCAATATCTAACTGTCAATGAATAGTCAATGCCGACCATTGAAAAAAGTACCCCAGTTCAGAAAACTTCAATGGGGGAAATACAAATGTCTATGGTTGCAGTAAATGTAGGTAAGCAGTGCTGGAATTAGCAGGATCCAAACACCGGGATGCGACTGAGCACCAACACGTGTTTCGCGTTTCGTTGGGGAACAAAGACCTCCGATTAAGGGGGTTTAAATATCGCTGGGCTGCAATTGATTGGTCCAGACACAGAGCCAATCAGGAGATAGAATTAGTGACTGGCTGTTGATCTGCCCTATTAAAGCCCTCAGAAAGCACAGAAGAAGAGTTTAAGCTGATTATGCTCCGAAACATTAACCCTTCAATTGCCAATACTCAAACTAATGAGGATGGCAATAATGGTAAACAGAGTATATTGCTAATTATTATTTCTGGACAATACAAAATCACATAATTAGTTGATTACTGTAAATGGGATTTCCCACAAAGTGTAAATAAGATAAATAAAGGAATGAAATAAGATAAATGTAAAATCACTTAATCAAAGAGGAAAGAAACTAGTAAGTTTATCTAGATGGAAAAATTGATCTAAGACTAAAGAGGGGCCACTCCTCCTATTGAAATGGTAGAAAAAATATAAAGCTCCCGTATTGAAGATAACGGTAATTATGGTGGATGGTCATCAGGTCGGTAGAATATAATTTAATTTAAATTGACCCTACAGAAAATAAGAAATTAACACCAGAAGAAATGGTGTTGAGTTAATGTTCTTATGCAGTATTATAGAAATATCTATATTTACTGCTATATGAAAGATTAGAATACTAAGTGCAACATTCACAGGTGTATGAAAGGTGTGCAAATGAACTCCTCGGTGAGTCCACAAGGTGCCTGTGTCTTGAAATAAAAAAATATGTCTGGATTCTTGCTGTAAGAGTTTCAGGTTGAAGTCACTGTTTCTAGAGTTCATGATTAGTTTTTAAATTGCTTGAAACTGAAGATTCTTGAAGTTAGAGTCATGGGAGTTAATGATATGTTTCACAATTGGGGTGAGAATTCCAGTGCTAGAAATTGAACCGACGTGTTGGAGAATCCATCTTCTGTTGATAGGTCTTACCAATGAACTGTTTGCCACAAGTGCAGGTTATTAAGTACACAATTCTAGTGGTACTACACTTAATGAATGCATTTGTGACAATTTCTAACCAACCTCCATCAAAAGTGGCAATACATCTCGTGACTCTTCGAGGGGGGTCTAGTGGTTCTTAAACTTATGGACCTGTACATCTTGCACACTCTCTTATAGGCCCTTTTAAATACTCTATTGAGATAGCTTAAGGATTGAAATCTGGTTCTGAGTTCCTGACATTCTAAAAAGAAAGTGCCATCCGAACAATTGCTTTCTACACTGGGAAAGTCACCATCCCTAAAAACTTAAATCATTCATCCCCTATGGACAGTATCTGTGGGCTCGCCACAATTGTTCGGACAAAACATTTTTTTTTTTGAATGCAGGATCATATGTCGATGATCAGTTATGTGAAGTTTTACCCGTGACAACACCAATAGGATTAGTTCTCCATGAAATGGAAGCTGGAGAACTGAATGGCCAGAACACAAAACCCTGTTCCAATTCAATACTGATAAGATCACCCACTAACTCTGGATCTGCTATCGCCATTTGCAAATTATTGCATTCCAGCATACCAGATGACAAGTGTATGGTACCTGTGTGAAACCCTTTAGACAACCCTTCGGTGAGAAATTTAACCAATGTTATGAGGGGTGGTGTCATAATAGAATAGCAAATAACGTGACATTGATGCAAGCGAGGTACGTTTTAGGGAACATTTTATTAGGGCACATGGTTTTTCCATGAGCATGGAAACAGTAAGCACACACGTGTAACAATCTACAGGAACTAAACCCACAAGTTCCAGCTTTAAAATTATTACATATCTGGGACTTGCCCAGGAAGACAATATCTCTACCCATACAAAAAGATAAGTCCTGTGCTCATTCCCATCACTCCTAGGTGGAAGCAACGGCCACACTACACATCAGCTCCAATACATATAGTAAAAACCAAAGAAAAAGTTACCTGCGCTCTCTCCTTAATCCCTACCCAGCTTATCCTTTAACCCTTTGTTTGATCTTGCAGAGTTAGGGACTGAGTGGCCATGCTCAACTTCTGCCATTTTAGGGCACAGGTCCTAGTATTAATCTGTAGGGTCAATTTAAATGAAATTATATTCTACCGACCTGATGTCTGATATTGATACCTAAAGAAATTTGAGATATTAACATTAAACCAGGAGGGATGATCTAAATAAACCAAATTTAAACCAATTTACCAACCTAAAATTACAATTTAGTGGAGTTGTCAAAACAGGAACAATTCCTCAGACTAATAGTTCTGAAATGCACCTACGGGTAGAACATCAAAAGGACATAAGATGTCAGCCAAATAGCAGGTTTGATATACCAGAAATAACAACTCTACATATCGAAGAGAAATAACCAGGTGCAAAATTTAAACTAAAACCATAATATCATCCGTAACCAGTAATGGGCACCAGAACTCAAAAATTACAGATATACCTACAATTCGTCTAAATTCGGGTAACAGTGGAAATAGCTTATAACAGGCAATCGGGAGGAATCGTGCGAACAGCCTAGGCTTTTAAATAGTTCCTCGCATGTTTCCAATACAATTCACTAGACGGTTTGTATGAAATCATACGAATGGTTAAACGATTAAGCATCTATAAGCGTATGTGAAAGGAGCCTAACGGGGGTCCCTATTCGTGTGGTTGAAAATAACCAAAAGCCCCTGCCACATAGAAACAAACTAATTTGTACATGCGTTTAATGTGAAAAGTGCCAAACACATATACGACCCTATACGAAATGGAGAGAACAGAAATAGACCCAAACCTTGATGATGCTGAATGAGTGCGACCAGAATGCGACGGTATGGGTCTAACTTACGGTTGAAACGAGCAGTTCCGAGACAAGTCTCTGAGTAAGCCAGAGGAGGCAGCGGGCCTGTAGTGTTTGGTTGAGCGGTTAAGTAAGTAGAATTTAGCCAGAACAGAAGCCAGGAACCAGGGCCACGAGGAAACAGGTAAGAGACAGGAAAATGGCGACTTAACCGGAAGTGGTCACACTCAACTCGCCAGACCAACAACGGTAAAGTGGGAGAAGATTGGAAGCCCTTATAAAGGAATCCCACACCCCTCCCACAACTACAGGCCCATCCTTAAATATATATATATATATATATATATATATATATATATATATATATATATATATATATATATATATATATATATATATATACATATATATATATACACACACACACACATACATATATAAAACAAATTCTGAGGGAGAGGGCTATTATCCAAGTTACATCTCCAGCTAGCAAATATTGTATTACATCCAGGAAAAGGTGCAAGGGAATTTGCAATAAATTAACTGAATGTTGCTTTTATTAAGCTTTCTTGTGCAAATAATGTATCAACATTTCAGTCTACATGACAGACTTTTTCCAATATTTATATTGTATATATTAAGCAATTCAAATGTTTTGTACTCTATGCTCAAATATGTTAATTGGTTTTTACCTAGATTACCTAGATCCCAAGTGAAAGAGTCACTTACATTTTGTATCCATGTTATTTCAAACAATCTAAATTGTTGATTCTTCCATTAGGTTTAATAAATATGCCTATATACATTTATGCATAAATTAACTTAATTCTGTTTCAGCTAATAAGAGATTTTGTATTACTCTTATTTCTCACTCTAGTCATCCCTAGAATTCAAAAATTCAACTAATTGCACTGCCACTTCTTTTGCTAAAGTGATAAACCAAGATGAATTATTATTTTTATTCTGCAGTTCTGCAGTTCTGTACAATAGGTGGACTAACAGACAAGTATTTGTAACAAGATGAGTTGGACCCACAGGAAAAGATGACCCTACACAAATGAGCTTACATTCGTAAGTGCAGTTCAAATTTAAGGTCAAAATAGCTGAACTGGAATAATTCTCTAAGTCAGCTTTGCTCTCAGTTTAGCTACTCTGGTCTTTAATTTAAAATTTACATTGAATTCTCACTTTAGTGATTAACCCTGATTAACTCATGAGCAGGATGCCGCCTGCAGGAAGTTGAGATCAGCGCTGGAGGCAACTTTGGGATAAAATAATTTGAGAACAATTTAACCCCTTGAGATAAGAGAGCGCACAGGGGCCTCCTGGCACCATAACAACTTAATTTAGATGAAGTTATTATGGCACCTGGAGTGATCCTCTAAATTTAGACCACAACTTAATTTCTCTTGACATTGTTTTCTCTTCATTTAGACTAAATAATATATTTATGTGCTTCTTCCATAATCATCCTCCAAATAGTGGTGTGATGTCCCGATCAGGCGGAGATGAGAACCTGGACTCGCTGATTGAATGGGGGTAAGTTCGATGAGGGTGGACGTGCGGACGTGATGACATCACTACGGCGTGAGTAGGGGTGCGAGTTGGCGGCTTTGGGATGAAAGACGCGATGCAAGACCTTTCCTTGATTGACTACTAAGTTTTCTCCGCTTTGATCAGAGAAAACAACAACTAGACCCACAAACACATATACAGCGTCGTAAGTCTGCAAATGACTTTGGCTGAGCCAGGGAATACAGACGCCTGTTTATGGCTGCATGCTCGAGCCCCACATAGAATCCTTTGCTGCCGTGAGCATATAGTGCACTATTTTATTTGTAAAGGTACTCGTGGATGCAAACCATTCCTCTGGGATATACAGAGCACAGCTGAAGTACCCAAGTTTCAATCACAACGTCTTTGGGGTGAATTTCAGACAGCGCAAGCGGTTTGGAAAAAAAGAAGTCCCAACTTTAACTGAAGCACAGAAGATAAATAAGACCATTTTCCCTTTGCTTTCTTATATTTGTTGTTGTATATATTTCATTAAGTACTCCAGAACCTTGTACAGACTCCTCTGATGCCATGAGCAGTCGATGCAGTGTTTAATTTAAAATGGCACAGTGGACTCTTGGATGCAAACCATCCCTTTACTATGTATAATTACACAGCTGAAACCCTTAAATTTCAACCATGATGTCTGTTGGGGTGAATTTCAGATAGATCCAACGGCTTGGTAAAAAAATTAACGCAAGTCTCAATTCAATTTGCAGCACAGAAGATAGATAAGACTCTTTTCCCTTTTTGCCGTCTATATATAGTTGTTGTATATATTCATTAAGTCCCCTCTGTAGCCAAATATAATCACACAGGAATTTACTACTTTAGATTAATTAGCATGTAAAAAAAAAAAAAAGAAAAGGGACAGAAAAAAAAAAGGAAAACTAAGAGAGAAGACGGGAAGAAAAGAGAAAGTAGAAAAAATGAAAGAAAAGGGAAAAAAAATCAGAACTTGATACGTTTATATTAAGCACAAGCCCAAAATTGGCAATTAATAATGGCTACCAAAAAAGCATCTCAAGAATTAAAACTAACATAAAAAAAATCAAGAGAGACAGCAAACAAGATAAAAATCTCTCTACTTATTTCTCTCCTCCAAAGAGGCAATAAATCATACATCTACAGACTCACTGTCCAATTCAGATCTTTCCATAATGGAAATGAGCAAAGAAAATGAAGAAGTAACAATTAAAGTCTTGAATTCAAGCTTACAAGTTATGGTGGAAGAAATTAAAAGAGGAATTTTATCAAACTCAACAGAGATGAAACAAGAAATCAAAAGTGATATTGCAAAATTGACCAATACATTTAAAATTTTAGAAGATCAAATGGGAAATATGGATTTACAGATCAAAACATTAATGATAATGTAATACAAATGACAATGAAAATTAATTACCTTGAAAACAAAATTGAAGATCTTGAAGACTGCTCCTGCAGAAAAAAATGTAAGATTTCGTAATTTTTTTTTTAATTCTTTATTTTTGTTGAGCATATTTTTGATAACATCCAGCATAATACTCTGCTGCGCCCCAACAGCTGCAGCGAAGTTTGATCCACATAAAACATTTGCTTGGTTGAAACATACATAACGATGCTTATCTTGCACTTTTTATTTGTTTAA
The DNA here is from genome assembly GCF_036172605.1 of Pelobates fuscus. Classification (NCBI taxonomy): domain Eukaryota; kingdom Metazoa; phylum Chordata; class Amphibia; order Anura; family Pelobatidae; genus Pelobates; species Pelobates fuscus. Next base: position 239,835,243 of record NC_086318.1, read on the forward strand.
GTGTGTGTGAGTTAGTGTCTCAGAGATGGGTTGTAGAAGTACTTAGTAGTGTGCGTGTAATTTGTGCTTGTTTGGTTGTTTATTTGGATTGATATTAGGGATGTGTCAGGTCAGGCTGTTCAGTGTGGTGTCGTCCTATTGTCCTATGTAGGGGGATAAACTAGCCCGCCATAGGTGGTACCCCTTACCGTGGGGGTAGCGGGGGGGGGGGAGAGCTGGATGGTGTGGAGCCATTCGCCTGCTCTGTGGCGCCCGGTTCCCATGTGTTGTGAGTGAAGGGGTGGTAGGTTCTCTGTGGGTGGTTGTCGTGTGTGTGGTGCATTAACATTCTGTTGATAACTAATTATAAACGGTTTATAAACAGTTCTGGTATAGCTCTTAGCGGTCTGGACTATAGACTCTTAGGGTTTCAAATCCCCGGGTCAGTAGCCGGTTTGGCGGCAGGAACAAATGGTGGGGCTTGGGAGGGGTTCCAACTCTGGATGTTGGCCCGTCTGTCTTCATGTGTGTCGAGGGGTGGTAGGCCCAGCGCCGTGAGGAGGGTCGGGGCCTCTGTCATCGATAATAGTTTATGTATTGTCCCTTTGTGGTTCACCAATAGTAACCTGGGGGACATCCACCTGTATTTGATGCCGGCTGATCTTAGCTGGCTTGAGAGGTGCTGCAGAGATCTCCGCCATTGTAAGGTGGACCTCTTGAGGTCCTGATAGAAGGTGAGGCTGGCGCCTTCAAAGATGAGCGGTGTCTTGCCTTGCAGTGCTGACCAGATGGAGATTTTGTCGTGGGAGTGTGAGCATCACACTATGGCGTCCTGTACCGCCGTCGCTGGGGCTCTGCTGGATTTAGGCAGGCGGTAGGTCCCATCCAGGGTGACTCTTTTGGCCTGTGCTGCCGGCAGAATGTTGGCCATCAAGCGTCTCACATAGTGGGGGTCACTGTGTGCGGTATTCCCCTTATCTTTAGATGGTTTCTCCTTGACCTGTCGTCCAGTGTGGTGTATGGTGTATGGAGAGCGAGTGCTGCGAGGTTTCTAGGTGTTGGATGGCTTCGTGTACGGTTTTCATAGGTTTTGGAAGTCCTGCTGGGTGACTGGGGCTCATCCATCTCCTGCAGCCTGTGTTGTATGCCCAGTGTGAGGCTGGACGGGCTGTGAAGGGCTCTCTGGAGATTCCGCGACCTTGCTGTTCCCATATGGTGCCATTTTAGGCGGAGGCTGCCTCTGGAGCATGTGGTCTCTGTTCTGCGCCTCTGTAGGAGTATGTGCAGGTGATTTGTGGGGTCTGCGTCCCATCTCAGCGGCAGTTGCGGTCTGCTGTGCCGGACGCTCTCCGGATCCACCTGGAGGTGTGAAGGCGCCAAGTAGAGCTGCCAGGTCCAGGCTTTGGGTGGTGTGGTAGGCCCCAGTTTTCCATTTATTTTTTGGCATCTTGGCCGCCTGAAAAAACGGCATGTGGTGTGACCGGGTCTCGCCCTCGTAGCTGACAGGTAGGGCACCTGTGTGTGTGTGTGATTTGAGGTGATTTTAGGGTTTTTTCGCCGATGTATGTCGGAGCTGCTGTGACTTGCGTCCGCTCCCATTCAGGTGCAGGCTCCGTAATTTTAAAGGCTTCGTAATTTTAAAGATACAGGCAAACAAGAAGACCTGTGCCAAATATTACATGACTATTTCATAGCACTGGGTCTCACTTTTAATGAATACGATGAAAAAAATTGACAGGTGCCGTAGGCTAAATAAACCTTCAAATGTAGGCTCTGAGGCACCTAGAGAAATAATAGTCTGTTTTCATTCTTATAAATTTTAAGAAAAAGTACTAAAAGCTAATAGAGGGAAAGTCATAAAAGAAGGTTTATACTCCAACGTAATTGCCCTTTCAGATCTATCTTATAACACGAGAATTAAAAGGAAAATATTTGCACCAGAAATTAACATTCTTAACAAGCATAATATAAGATACAGATGGAGTTTTCCAGCCAAAATTATGATTTCAACCAACGGTATAGTTGAGACTTTTCACCATCCTGATAAAATCAAGAACTGGCTAAAAAATAAATCATTAAATTGAAAATCGTGATAGAAAGCAGAAAGGGAAAGGAAAGGGGAGATGAGAGAAAAAGTAAGAGAGTAGGAAGAAAGTGTCAGGATTACAGAAGGATCCAGCACGTAGAATTGTGTAACACAGAGGACTGATAGGTAACATATACCGGACCTTAGAATGGCCGGACTAACGTACCGTAAGAATAGTCAGGAATAGCCGAGGTCAAGGGAAACAGAAAGAGACACAACGATAAGGAAAAGCCAGGAGTCAGGGATGCCAGAAAACAGAGAAATCAACAACAATGCCAAAGTCAAATAACCAGAATTACCAGAATCAATAACGTGCTCTCGGACAACCACAAGGATGATTTGCAAGATAGAAAAAAAGATAAAGATGGGAGAAAATAGGAAAATCAGAAGGAAGATGAATTTGAAGAAAAATGGAAGCCAACCTAAAGAAAAAGGGGTAGAAGACTGAGTATAAAGTCACATCATTATAAGTAAATATATTTGAACACTAAATTAAAATTCCCAGATTCACAAATCGGCACACTATAAATTCCAAGATGGACTACAAATTTCACATTAATGTTATAATTTTATTTTAAAACTCAGCTATAATTTCACTGTAAATTGTCAAACAGTAATGTTTGGAATTGAATATGAGGCTATTTAAAGTCACACAAATATTCAAATTCACTTGACTATTAGAATTTAAGATAAAAGGTGATAATGGGTAGTAGAGCAGAAGAAGTGAGAGTGGGGGAAAGTAAAAGGATAAAGAAAAAGGAAATAAGGGTGAAAAATAAAAATATTAATATCTATAGTAATATTATAAGTAAGGCAATCACCAGTAATTAAGATTAACGCATTCACAATAAAATAATATATAGAAATAGCACATGAACCACTAATTGGATATGTTATATTTGGCCCATTATAGGTTGTAGGACATATTGAATCTCCAATATGTATATATTTATTTATTTATACTCTTTGTTTTTGTTTCTCTCCTCTCTCTCCCCCTCCTTAACACATTTTTGGTTATATCAATCTCCTGACCCCCGACACAACCCCCTCCTTCTGTGAAAATTGCACAGCTATTCCTAAATCTTCTAATTTGTGTGATGATTTGGGAATCCAAGGTTTTAAAATGATTCACCCGGACCAGGTTGTTTTTAATCCGGGAAGATCCTCGGATAGCTGCACAAGAAGAATTTTGGACATAATAGATAGAGCTGAACGAATGGATATCCCTCTGCTGACCCTGACTAAATGCGGAAAAAGCATTTGACAGGGTCAGCTGGAGGTTCTTAGACGCAGTATTGGTTTCTTTTGGGTTTGTGGGGTGGATCCACAGAGCTATTATGGCCCTTTATTCCTATCCAATAGCAAGAACAGTCAGGGTAAATATTGTAGCCAGCTGGTTTAATCTTCAAAATGGCACGAGGCAGGGTTGTCCTTTATCGCCCCTTCTCTATTTTTTAACTTTAGAAGCATTAGCGATCAATATTAAAACAAATTAAATGATCAAAGGTTTTCCAACTAATAAAGCAGACGCTAAGATATCGTTATATGCTGATGATATTCTACTGTTGCTTACATCTCCAGAGTAATCCCTATCATATATGTAATGGATCACCTGGCACCCCGACTGGGTACCTCCGTTGATGGATGCTCCTAGTGCCTACCAAGGACCATCAGCACAGCACCAGACACCATAAGCACTACAGACCCCGCCGCGGCTTGGTTGGGGTCTTGCCGTCTCCTACCTACCCTGGACCTACGACAAGGCTCCAGGCTCCAGTGGGTGAACCTCTATTCCTTCAGAGAACAAAGCAGGAAGCAGCTCTTAAAGAGCTTAGTGATTATAGCCAGGGGAGTATACAGCGTATAGCAATCCCCAGTGTAGATGAAGCCTTTTCCCCCACACATGAGATGAGGCTCTATGTTGAGGGTAAAACAGGAACTCAGCAGTCTGATGGTTTATTGTCTCTTATATAAAGGTTTTTCCCACAAGGTTACCACCCACGTGGACCTTGTGGAACACAGGACACAAAGTTACAAAACCATTCAGGACAGACTTGTACATTTAGACACTCCCAGGTAATGCACACAAACCCTCCCCTCTGCTTGGGAGATAATTGAGTAAGATACTGTATTAACTCAATTATCCCAAAGCAGAAAAAAACTAATGTTTCACAAAACACAGAAAACACCCCAAGACACCACAAATACAATACAAATACATCCCCGGATAGCCCTGATCTGGGTGAACAACATATCCAAAAATCACCCAGATCAGAGCAGGTATTCAGGAAATTCCTGGCAGTCATATTTGACTGAACGCAAGCATGGCTTTCATGCCCAAAATAGTTCCAGGGATTTAGGCAGTGCGGGCTGTCTAGTTGACATAGTTCAAATGCAGTTTGAATGCACGAATGGGAGCCGTTCGTGTAAATATCCAATGTTAAAGTGGCGTTCGAATTGTCGAATGCCATTCAACCCCCGCCGAAGTTTCAAAGAAGGAGTGCAGCTGTGTTCGTGCTCTCGCGTGTCCGATTTGAGTTCCATGAACTTGACGGCAAAACACCGCTGACCACATTCGACTAAACAAGATGGACGCCGCCACGTGTTCGACTATACGAACGGCGACCACCCAGCCGTTCATCAATTAGCTTGCGGTTAACCACCAACCTGGGAGTTAAATTGGCTGCACACTCCACTTGTGTGTGGTCCGGCTGTTCGGTAGTTTGTTCGGTGAATCCCATTTAGCATGAACAAGCCTTTTCACAGGGAGAAAAAAAAGTTTTAGCATATGGGCCATAATCCTGAGGCAAAAGGCTGGCAAACAGGCCCCTCCAAACCCCAGTGGCGAGGTTATTTTCGCCACAATAATACACAAAATAAAAAAGTACAGTAAAATATCAAATTATAACCTAAACGTAGCTAAATCAATAGTTTTAACTAATAAGATTAAAAACGATTGTATCAATGATCTCAAAGACAAATACAATTTCATATGGTCAAAGAATGACTTTAATTATTTGGGAGTTTGGGAGTTATAATTCCAAAGCAGATTCAAAACACCATGGAAATACATGTTCTTAATCTCTTAAAATATACTAACATAACGCTAAAAGAATGGCTCTCAATAGAATCTTCTTGGTCTGGTAGGATCAATACAATTAATGCTTATATCATACCAAAATTGTCATATTTGTTTAGAATGTTACCCCTCAATATGCCTGACATTTGATTAACTATTTCCATTTATATAGAAAAGTAAAAAACCGAGAATAAGCGCCAACGTTCTTGCGAGGAAATACCAACAAGGTGGTTTAAACTATCTTGATATAAGGAATTGTTATTTTTCTAATATTGTAGGTCATGTTTATAAGTTACAAGTTGATATTTACAAAGAAGAAATGTGGTATATAATAGAATCCAACGCAATCGGAAATGATAGACTTGAACAGTACCTATGGCTTAACAGTGGCAAGAAATCCACAGATTACTTAAACACTAAATCCCTAATATTAGCACAAACTATTCAAGCTTGGGATATACTGAAATAAAGATTTAAACTTTCTCATAAAGTAGTTAAATCCTGTCATTTAGTTGTGTTGGAAGATAATATGCAAGATATATCCCTGAATAACGGGTCCACACATTTATTGAGCATCAATGATATTCTACAATTAGATCAATTACTTCCCTTTTTTGAAATCAAGGCTAAATTACATTTACCAAACAATGAAATTTTTTCGTATTTGAGAATTAAACATTTTCTAAATAAAGCTCAATTAAGAAATCCATCTAAACTGGTAAATTTAACTCAATTCATTTTCAATCACACTAAAGTAAAACAAATAACTTATAAAGCAAGTCACTTAATATTGTTAGCAGATCAAAAACCTTTAAATATTGTTGATAATTGGAGAAAAGATTTAGAAGTGGAAATAAGTGAAACCAAAATGGTGTTGTACTCTTAAAGAGATACGTAAACATATTCATTGTCTGAATCTAACAGAATGTCAATACAAAATAATGTACAAATGGTATCTGATGTCATAGAAGATATCTAAGATGGTGTGGATGTCTGGATGGATCTTTTTTGCACATATGGTGGTATTGTAAACTGGTAACCACACTATGGTTATGGGCTTTTGAATTATTTCATTTATCTGATTTAAACCTAAAAAGAGAACCTGTTGTGGCCCTATTACATCTAAAATGGGCTCTACCTTCCTCATCATTATAATGTCTTGCAAAACATTGTTTTTTAGCTACTAAAATTATTATAGCTAGACTATGGAAATCAAACCTCCCATTTAAAATAAACATTTGATAGATCAATTTACATATCAAATCCGTATGGAAAGAGATCTATACAGCTCGTCCTTGTATTCTCGAAATAAACAAGAATTGGTTAAATGGTTGAATAAATTGGTATTAACCAACTAAATATCAAAAAGTATTTTAAATTTAATTTTAGGTATGGAAAGATTCTAAGCTTGAACTGATCACTGTTTTTATAAATTTATATTGATATGTATTGTATATGTCCTTTGTTATTGGGGATAAGGAATAACAAGAATATTTTAAATGTCATTATTCAAATAATTATAATGTATTTTGGAATCAATAATAAAATATATATATATATATATATATATATATATATATATATATATATATATATATATATATAAAGAGAACGGGGGTAAGTTAGTGTTTAATTTCTTTTCCTTTTTGTTTTGAGTTTGGGGGTGACCACATAGGAAACAGTTACTCTAACCAAAACCAGTGTTTTATGAAAAAATACAATATATTGATAGACTGAAGCAAGGTTGAAGTAAGGTCATTCAGAGTTTAAACCTAAAAAAAAACCTTAGGTTTAACTTCTCTTAAAACTGAAACACAGCATGTACCCTTATAGTAAATCTAACTTCACTCTAACGCTAAACCCAAAAATTCTAAATATCTTTTATTACACTAAACACCTATTAAACTAAACACCTATTATAGCACTATAACTATAACCCCTCTCAAGCCTTTACTTCTCCTAGCACTAAACTCTTTATGTAATCTAACTTGGTATTAGCTCCTCTATAACCTCAAACCCCTCTTTACTCTAACCACTACTAACATGATTTTGTACCCTGCATTTATTTACACAGCTACATATACTACATGTACTCATAGATTCAAATGAGTTACAGGTATACATATGCATACTGTTACAAACTGCTGTGTATAACTGTTTCTTTAAGTGACAAATTGCCCTGTTCCCCTGGATTATGGAGAAGCCTCATTGCCAGCATTATGCCCCATGACTATGGACCTAGTGTGTATGGCCCTTTAAGAACTGTCTGGGGACACATTGAAACTTTTGGGAACAATGCCCCTTTAAGACTGTGTCCCCAATCCCCTAAAATTATTTGTTTGTGCCCTTTTCCCACTTGGTTCAGTAAATGGGGCTTACTGAACCAAGTACCACACAGGCGGACCACACAGAAGTGAAAGTGTGCCATAAATTTACCTCCCAGGCTGGGAGGCTGCTGTAGGTAAATTACCGACCGCTGGGTGGCCGCCGTTCATACAAACGAACACGTGGCGGTGGCCATCTTTATTCAGGCAAACGCGGTCAGCGTTGTGTGCAGCCAAATCTATGGAACTGAAATCAGATACACATTTCAACGAACACCGCTGACCCTTACCTTCTCCTCCACTCAGTTTTCAGTCGCAGCGTCTAAGTCCCGTTCGGCGATTTCAACACACAGTGAGACTAAGCTATTTGCACGAACGGTGCCCCGTTCGTGCATGCGAATAGGACTTAGTCATTTTTTCAGTCTAATATTGACCGACCGCACAGCCCAAATCAATGGAACTGTTTTGGGCAGGAATCTGTGCTTGCGGTCGGTCAAGGACTTCCAACTAACTTTTTATCTACTGGAGGGATTTGTATGATTTTTGAGAGTGTTCATATTTGAAGCATGCTGAGTAAGAATATGGAGATTGGATGTATAGTTATAAAGTTACAGTACATATGTAAAAAGTATATTTTTCCTGCCTGTTATAATTACATTAACCCATTGTGTACAGTAATTATATCACAGGCAGAGGGGAGGATTTTGTGGAAGTGCTTTACTGTATATTACGTGTTTTATTGGTTGTTTTACAAAACCCTGTGGGTGGTACTTTATGTGTAAAACCTGCATAAAAGAAGGCCTTTTGTGTCTGATTAACCCCTTAAGGACCAAACTTCAGGAATAAAAGGGAATCATGACATGTCACACATGTCATGTGTCCTTAAGGCGTTACTTGACCCTCTAACTCACAGCCTCAACTCGTGTTTGTAGGAGACAGCTATAATCAGTACAGGGATTGCTATGCTCTGCATGCTCCCTTAGCTTTTGTTCCTGTTCCTTATCCTGCTTCGCTCTACAGAAGGAAGAGGTTCACCTATTGGAACCTGGAGCCTGGTCCAGGGTGGATAGCAGATGGCGAGATCCCAGCCTAGCAGCGGCGGTTCGCGGAGTCTGCAGTACTTATGGTGTCTGCAGTGCTGATGGTCCTTCGGTGAGCGCTAGGAGCATCCTTTTCTACGGTCCAACTTTCAGCTAGCCTGGAGGCAACCGTAACACATACATATATGTGAACATATGCAGTTGTTAAATTTGAATACATGCTTTTTAATATATTTTTTCTATCTGCACTGTTCAGTTAATACATTTATTAAACTTACTTTAACTGCGTTTTGAGGAGGGAGAGCAGGGTATGTCTTAGAAGTCTGTCCACCAGACATGTACGTGACATGTAAGTGACATGTTAATCTGGCCCTTTGCCCAGATATCGTAACAAATTGTATCCCCACCTCTCAATATTCCCACAGAATATCTTCTAGCAAAAATGTTACGTACTAGATATAATTTTACATCAAAGTCATCAAACTATTCCTCACACAGTGCATGAGTTCAGCTAATAAATATTTCAAAACCATGTTCTTTGCAATATCCTTGTCCTATGCTGGGGTTAAACTATTCTATCAAAATGGCTTGTGGGACTGCTGTTTGTGATAACACTCTGTCAGGGTTATTTACTAAGGAAATAATTCAAAGTGAACTCATCAAATTGAAGGCCAGAGTAGTCAAACTGATAGCATAGTTATTTTAACCTGAAATCTACAATTTCTTTGAATTTTTACTTTCGTGTGTATAGGGGATCAGTTATTGGCTTGAATTGTAGGACAATATCAGGTTTCTGCCAGATACTTGCATGCGCTACATTCCTGACTCAAAAAGGGATTCCTCCAGTTAACGATTAACGATTTAAACTACTATAAACGGTGGTGATATAATCTTATATATAAGGTTTTCTGGTTATCTTGGGTTAATTTTCTATCCAATGAAAACACGTTCCAGGACGTATGTACATTCTAGGAGATATTTTGAAGGGTGTGGCCACGTAGGAACCATTAATGTTTAGTGTTTGGAAAACCATTGCTCACACTGTATATTCATATTCTAAAATTATGTATGTGATGTGTAAGATGTAGTCTCAGTAAAACATGTAAATCTTGTGAGTTGGTAGAACAACCAAAATTTGAAAAAAAAACTTGAAACCAGGGGCAGCAAAACTGCAAAATGCTAATAGCATAAGTCTCTAAGCATAAACAAAAAAAACATAAAGGTAATGGGAACACAAAGTTCCCACTTACCTGAGTGGAAGACAGGCCGCCAGGCGCAGGAACTCCAAATCCAGTAATAAACCAAAAACCAAAAATAGAAATAATGCCACTCAAGGTCAAAAAATCCATAGTGGGTTTAATCGGCACAAAACAAAAAGTAACAAACAGGGGAAAGGTCACACCAAACGCATTTGGAACTACAGGTCTTTATACACAGGAGTATGTCACATACAGGATACATCCCTTAAATAACCCACTCAAAAAAAATAAAAAAAAATGGATCATAATAATAGAAGCATAAAAATAAAAATGAAATCTCATCAACCAGCAACAGTTTCCTTTAGGAAATAATAGAAAAGGTTTTTGGTGTGACCTTTCCTCCTGTTTTGTGCCAATTAATCCTCCTGTGGATTATGAGTGCTTGCAGTGGCGTAATTTTATATTTAGTTTTTATCTTGTAAGTCAGCAAGCTGGCAGAGACCTGTTGGTTTTGCTTGATGGACATTGTAAACCATTTTTGTTTTGGTTTGGTTTGGTTCTGGTTTCTAGATACTGCCTCTGAGGTTTTACTGCTCAATTTGCTGCGATTTAGGAGTTAAATCACTTTTGTTTCTGTTTTTACAGCCCTTGACACACCTTTATGACTGTGACTTACAAAACCTGCATGAAGATAAAATGGTTTAATTTTCACTCAAATGTACTCAAATGTTTTATCTGTAAAATTGCATACAGGTGGCTCCTGCAGATTCTAATAAACTATTAACAGATCAAGAGATAAGGAATTCTAAATCATACTGAATTTACAATAAAGGAAGTGTAAACGGGGGGCGGAGCCTGACCGCTTAACTGAGCAGACGTGGGAGACTCGGCTCCTGCCAAACGGGCAGAAAACAGGGCACAAACGAGGACAAAACAGCCTGAGAACTTACCAGGGGGCATCACCAGCGCCAGGGGTGCCCTCCTGAATCCAGCGATACCTCTTGGATGCCCGTCGGGGCCAGAAAAGAGGGACACTAAGCGCTGCCTGCGGGGGATAGAGTCGTGCAGAGGCGGCCGCTCTGTCCGACGCTGGACCCCTGAGGCGACATAGCTCGTCTCCAATCCCCCCCCCTGGACCGGTGAGGGTTATCCCGGTCCCCACAGGACACGCAGACCGAAGCTGCTGATGAGCATCCTGGCCGCACCGCCTGCAAAGTCACCGACAATCCGAGGCAAACCTAAGATGGCCGCTCAGCAAAGGCCAGAGGCAATGTGCATAAGCCCTCAACCATACACTCACCCCATGGAAACTTTTGATTCGCTTTGCAGTAACCTCTGGTCTATACTTCGCCACCGTGGAATGTCACACAGCCGAGCAGCTAAAATGATCGCCTCGTGGATCCGCCCTACAACCCGCCGGCGCCATTACAGGTACCCACTCCAGACCTCCACTGTGACCACACGGCCTGGCCGGCACCAAAAACGTCCACAAACGGAAGCGACAACATACTACCCAAGCGCACACGCTCGCCCCAATACACGCTGGAGATGGGCCAATGAACATCCCCCACAGCCACACCACTCACTTAGACACAGAATTCCAGAGCAGAAAAGCACAAATCTATGCCCCGAAGGTATGGCAGACCGCCGCGCTACTAAACAGTGGGGAGCATGCCGCACGAATACAGGAGCTGGATCCCAGCCCAGAGGTTCCACCGGCGAGATTTATATCAATAGAAAACGAGACATTCCTGTAAGAGGCATAGGCTAAGGCACCCATCACATTGCTTCGTAGCCGACAGGCCCTGCTCTGAACTGTAGGAACGGGACTCTGGCTGCTGATAGGCAGGCCCAATAAACCAGGGCACCATACTCATGAATACCCTAAGGAGCTGCTATTTTTCTATATTACATAAACTGGACTAACAGTGGACACTGCCGCGGCTTAGAATTAAGTTGCCATAATTATTATGTACCTCACACACACCATGCTTCAGTGCAGGACACCAGTTCACCTTACATAGGCGGGCCCACACGAAGCAAAGGCTAACAGGCAGCTCACACGGTTACCTAGGTAGATGATTTTTGGGCTCAGCAACAGTTCATATGTCACATTTTATTTGTTATTCCTTTTTTGGCATATTTGACTCTTTATATTCACATGTTTAAGCTCAGTGTTGATATCACGTGTTCCCTGTGGTTTCACGCCTAGTTAAAGCTATAGGCAGCATAATTATATTTATGTCTAGTTGGTACAGCAAAGATAGGCGAAGCAAAAACAAGGCCTAGACAGGACCAAATAGTGAGTAACTGCATAGGTCGCAGAGATAACCAACTATTACACGCTAAGACTCACAGGCTATATATGCAACCATGTCTGTCCAAATAACTACAAAATGTACACTGTTCTTCATGCCACATAACTGCTATGCAATGTTTAATGATGTGAAGGTACCTGCTGTTGTGGCAGTGCATTTCCGCTTGTCCGCTAATCTATGTACGAATAAAATAAAGAATAAAAAAAAAAAAGGAAGTGTAAACAATAAATCAAATTTTACAGGAAGTGTTTAGGAAGGCTGTGCAAGTCCCATTTAGGGAGGTGTGACTAGGGCTTTAACCCCTTAAGGACCAAACTTCTAGAATAAAAGGGAATCATGACATGTCACACATGTCATGTGTCCTTAAGGGAATAAAAACAAAGTGATTTAACCCCTAAATGGCATAGAAATAAGCATTGATACTGCAGGAGCATTATCTCTATACCAAAACTGCTTAATTAAGCTAGTTATTTTGGTGACTGTAGTGTCCCTGTTAATATTAGCTGATAGGTGCTAGAGTTTGTTGGCTACAGATAAGACATTTAATGGTTCAGATGGATTTACTATAAGCGGTTACAGGCATTTTGGAAGCCAATAAATAATGCATTAAATTATACTGAATTTTAAAACAATATATTCATTTTTATCATATGTTAATCATTCATATACTTTACATTGGGAATAGGTGCAAAAGCTAAAGAAAGTTAATATAAATACATTTCCAGGACCTGATAATATTCACTTTATATTCACAAGTATTTAAGGAGCTAAGTGAACACTTTGTATTTAATCTTTCAAGAATTGTACCAGATGATTGGATCAAGTCAAATGTGGTTCCTATATTCAACAACGGGTTCAAAATCGTATATTTAAAAAGGATTCAAAATGTTTGCCTGGAAATTATAGACATGTGAGCTTTATTTCTGGGGCTGGGAAAGATTGTAAGGGTTATTAAGGGATAATATTCAGGAAATTATTGGGAAGAACATTGTTATTAGCAATAAAAAGCATAATTTTATGAAACGTATAAAAGTGCAGGAACTATAGTTATATTTTATTTCACTTTATTTTATATTATTTTTTACACTTTTATAAAATAAAGAACATTTTTATTTGGATCATATCTGGAGTCCTACCTTTAATATTGATGTGATGGCTGTCATCAAAGAGAAGGGATCCTGGATTATACCCCTAATATTCTAAGAGGAGGCATCCTAAGCTGATATACAACAGTCTTCCTCATGTGAATGTACTTTAAATGTCTGATATAATTACATAGTTACATTGTTACATAGCTGAAAAGAGACTTGCATCCATCAAGTTCAGCCTTTCTCACATTTGTTTTTTGCTCTTGATCCAAAAGAAGGCAAAACAAAAACCCAGTTTGAAGCACTTCCAATTTTGCAAGAAACTAGGAAAAAAAATCCTACTTAACCCCAGAATGGCAGTCAGATCTATCCTTGGATCAAGCAGCTATTACCCTACATTGAAAAATTATATCCTTGAATATTCTGTTTTTGCAAGTATGTATCTAGTTGCTGTTTGAACTACTGTATGGACTCTGATAAAACCACTTCTTCAGGCAGAGAATTCCACATCCTTATTGTTCTTACAGTAAAAAACATTTTCTTTGCCTGAGACGAAATCTTCTTTCTTCCAGTCTAAACGCATGACCTCGTGTCCTATGTAAAGTCCGGTTTGTGAATAGATTTCCACACAATGGTTTGTATTGGCCCCCGAATATATTTGTATAATGTTATCATATCCCCTCTCAGGCGACGTATTTGTATACTAAAGAGATATGCATGCTGCTCTGCACCCTACTATCACTAGAAGACAACTTGCCATAGGTTTGATGCTCACACAAGTTAATCACTCACTTAACTACTGCCCATCACTATAATGTTGTTGTTAGAGGCAAGTGTGTGTCAGTCTGTGGTTTAGCGCACGTCCGGTGTATTCAAAACATGGTTCCGCTGTTGAGACAATTCTAGTGGGATATTGCTATACTCTCTTGAAAAGAGATTTGACATTGTCTGCTGTTGCCTACATAATTACATCCATACACATAACATGTAACAAAAGTTTCACTCTTAAAGCAAAAAACTTACAATCAATCCAAAGTGAATTGTCTTTACTATGCAGTGGAATAAAAAAGCAAGTTGATGTAGAGTGTGTGTGTAGTGGATGCAAAATGTGTAATGATTGCAGAGGGAGTGTTTAGTGGATGCAGTGTATATAGTGGATGTAGTTTGTGTGTAGTGATGTACCGAACTGTCCGCCGGCGAACAGTTCCCGGCGAAATTAGCGTGTTCGCGTTCGCCGCGGCGGGCGGACACATGCACAGTTCGATCCGCCCCCTATTCGTCATCATTGGGCAAACTTTGACCCTGTGCCTCTCGGTCAGCAGACACATTCCAGCCAATCAGCAGCACTCCCTCCCTTCCACACCCTCCAACCTCCCTCCCAGCATCCATTTTCGATTCATTCGAGAGGAGGGAAAGTTTAGCTGCTGCTGATTAGATAGGGAAATTGATAGCTAGGCTAGGGTATTCAGTGTCCACTACAATCCTGAAGGACTCATCTGATCTCTGCTGTAAGGACAGCACCCCAAAAAGCCCTTTTTAGGGCTATAACATCAGGCTGCTTTTTTTTTTTTTTTTCCTGTGTAATGTAATTGCAGGTGCCTGCCTGCCAGCTTCTGTGTGAGGTTCACATTGGATACTGTGCCTACTTGCCCAGTGCCACCACTCATATCTGTTTTAACAATAGGTTAAGCTTTACATTTAAAATATTTTTTTTCACTGTAATAGAAGAGCAGTTGCCTGCCTGCCAGCTTCTGTGTGAGGTTCACATTGGATACTGTGCCCACTTGCCCAGTGCCACCACTCATATCTGTTTTAACAATTGGTTAAGCTTTAGATTTAAAATAAATAATTTGTTTTCATTGTAATAGAAGAGCAGTTGCCTGCCTGCCAGCTTCTGTGTGAGGTTCACATTGGATACTGTGCCTACTTGCCCAGTGCCACCACTCATATCTGTTTTAACAATTGGTTAAGCTTTACATTTAAAATAAATATTTTTTTTCACTGTAATAGAAGAGCAGTTGCCTGCCTGCCAGCTTCTGTGTGAGGTTCACATTGGATACTGTGCCCACTTGCCCAGTGCCACCACTCATATCTGTTTTAACAATTGGTTAAGCTTTAGATTTAAAATAAATAATTTGTTTTCACTGTAATAGAAGAGCAGTTGCCTGCCTGCCAGCTTCTGTGTCAGGTTGGATGCCTTGCCCATTTGCACAGTCAGTGCCACCACTCATATCTGTTTTAACAATAGCTTAAGCTTTAGATTTTAAAGAAATCATTTTTTTTCACTGTAATAGAAGATCAGTTAGTTGTCTGCAAGCGTCTGGGTGTCAGGCCTACTTCAGCGTGTGCTCTGCAGACCTGTGCCAGCGTGCTTTGACAGTTGCCAATCATATCTGGTGTCTCTTTAGTGTGCTTTTACAAAGAAAAAAGGTTTCCAGTGTAAGCTAATAGCAGCCAGTCAGTGTCCTTCAAGCGGCTCTGTCAGGCCTTCCTTCAGCGTGTGCCCTGCACAACCCTGCCAGCGTACTTTGACAGTTGCCACTCATATCTGGTGTCTCTATAGCGTGCTTTTACAACCAACATTTTGTTTCCACTGTAATAGAAGAGCAGTTGCCTGCCTGCCAGCTTCTGTGTGAGGTTCACATTGGATACTGTGCCTACTTGCCCAGTGCCACCACTCATATCTGTTTTAACAATTGGTTAAGCTTTACATTTAAAATAAATATTTTTTTCACTGTAATAGAAGAGCAGTTGCCTGCCTGCCAGCTTCTGTGTGAGGTTCACATTGGATACTGTGCCCACTTGCCCAGTGCCACCACTCATATCTGTTTTAACAATTGGTTAAGCTTTAGATTTAAAATAAATAATTTGTTTTCACTGTAATAGAAGAGCAGTTGCCTGCCTGCCAGCTTCTGTGTCAGGTTGGATGCCTTGCCCATTTGCACAGTCAGTGCCACCACTCATATCTGTTTTAACAATAGCTTAAGCTTTAGATTTTAAAGAAATCATTTTTTTTCACTGTAATAGAAGATCAGTTAGTTGTCTGCAAGCGTCTGGGTGTCAGGCCTACTTCAGCGTGTGCTCTGCAGACCTGTGCCAGCGTGCTTTGACAGTTGCCAATCATATCTGGTGTCTCTTTAGTGTGCTTTTACAAAGAAAAAAGGTTTCCAGTGTAAGCTAATAGCAGCCAGTCAGTGTCCTTCAAGCGGCTCTGTCAGGCCTTCCTTCAGCGTGTGCCCTGCACAACCCTGCCAGCGTACTTTGACAGTTGCCACTCATATCTGGTGTCTCTATAGCGTGCTTTTACAACCAACATTTTGTTTCCACTGTAATAGAAGAGCAGTTGCATGCCTGCCAGCTTCTGTGTGAGGTTCACATTGGATACTGTGCCTACTTGCCCAGTGCCACCACTCATATCTGTTTTAACAATTGGTTAAGCTTTACATTTAAAATAAATATTTTTTTTCACTGTAATAGAAGAGCAGTTGCCTGCCTGCCAGCTTCTGTGTGAGGTTCACATTGGATACTCTGCCCACTTGCCCAGTGCCACCACTCATATCTGTTTTAACAATTGGTTAAGCTTTAGATTTAAAATAAATAATTTGTTTTCACTGTAATAGAAGAGCAGTTGCCTGCCTGCCAGCTTCTGTGTCAGGTTGGATGCCTTGCCCATTTGCACAGTCAGTGCCACCACTCATATCTGTTTTAACAATAGCTTAAGCTTTAGATTTTAAAGAAATCATTTTTTTTCACTGTAATAGAAGATCAGTTAGTTGTCTGCAAGCGTCTGGGTGTCAGGCCTACTTCAGCGTGTGCTCTGTAGACCTGTTCCAGCGTGCTTTGACAGTTGCCAATCATATTTGGTGTCTCTATAGCGTGCTTTTAAAACCAAAATTTGTTTTTCACTGTTATAGATTGAATAGCAGTTACTTGTCTTCAAGCGGCTCTGTCAGTCCTTCCTTCAGCGTGTGCTCTGCAGAACTGTTCCAGTGCACATTGCCAATCATATCTGGTGTCTCTATAGCGTGCTTTTAAAACCAAAATTTGTTTTTCACTGTTATAGATTGAATAGCAGTTACTTGTCTTCAAGCGGCTCTGTCAGTCCTTCCTTCAGCGTGTGCTCTGCAGAACTGTTCCAGTGCACATTGCCAATCATATCTGGTGTCTCTATAGCGTGCTTTTAAAACCAAAATTTGTTTTTCACTGTTATAGATTGAATAGCAGTTACTTGTCTTCAAGCGGGTGTCTCAGGCCTACAGTGTGTGCTCTGCAGAACTGTTCCAGTGCACATTGCCAATCATATCTGGTGTCTCTATAGCGTGCTTTGAAAACCAAAATTTGTTTTTCACTGTTATAGATTGAATAGCAGTTACTTGTCTTCAAGCGGCTCTATCAGTCCTTCCTTCAGCGTGTGCTCTGCAGAACTGTTCCAGTGCACATTGCCAATCATATCTGGTGTCTCTATAGCGTGCTTTTAAAACCAAAATTTATTTTTCACTGTTATAGATTGAATAGCAGTTACTTGTCTTCAAGCGGGTGTCTCAGGCCTACAGTGTGTGCTCTGCAGAACTGTTACAGTTCACATTGCCAATCATATCTGGTCTCACAGTAGCTTGCACGCATAGTACCACTAATCCCCCCAAAAAATGACAGGCAGAGGAAGGCCACCCCGCAGGGGCCGTCGTGGTCGTGGTGCTGTGATTCCCTTTTGCCCTAGAATAATGCCCAGTTTTCAGAAGCCACGTACCCTGAACTTGAAAAGTTCTGAGGACATAGTTGACTGGCTAACACAGGACATCCAATCTTGTACAGCCTCCGCTCGGAACCTTGACGCACCATCCTCCTCCAGCTTAGCTTCAGGCACCTCTCAAGATAGCACTCACCCGCCTGCCGCCACCACCAAAACTAGCACCACAGCCGCTTTACTTGGTATGTCAGAGGAGTTATTCACACACCCGTTTGAAGAAATGAGTGATGCGCAACCATTATTGCTAGAGGATGTAGATAACAGGGATATGTCTCAGGCAGGCAGCATTAAACACATGGAGGTACGGTGTGATGATGATGATGTTGTACCCGCTGCTGCTTCCTTTTCTGAGTTGTCAGATACAAGCGAAGTGGTTGATGATGACGATGCGTCCATGGATGTCACGTGTGTGCCCGCTCAGCAAGAAGAAGAACAGGGCGAAAGTTCAGATGGGGAGACAGAGAGGAGGAGGAGACGAGTTGGAAGCAGGGGGGGGTCGTCGCAAGGAGCTAGTGGCACAGTCAGACAGCATGCATCGGCACCCGGGGTCAGCCCGACAGCACGCCAATCAACGCATGCTGTGTCCACCACCAGAATGCCGTCATTGCAGAGCTCAGCAGTGTGGCATTTTTTTTGTGTGTCTGCCTCTGACAACAGCGATGCCATTTGCAACCTGTGCCAAAGGAAACTGAGTCGTGGGAGGTCCAACACCCACCTAGGTACAACTGCTTTGCGTAGGCACATGATCTCACATCACAAACGCCTATGGGATCAACACATGAGTACAAGCAGCACGCCTACTCTAAGCCGCCATCCTCCTCCTGGTCCAGCATCTTCAGCCACGTCAACCACTGCTGTCCTTCTTGCCCCCTCTCAACCATCCGCCACTCCGTCTCCCGCCTTGAGCAGTTCCCGCTCATCTGCCCACAGTCATGTGTCTGTCAAGGACATGTTTAAGCGTAAGAAGCCAATGTCACCAAGTCACCCCCTTGCCCAGCGTCTGACAGCTGGCTTGTCCGAACTATTAGCCCGCCAGCTTTTACCATACAATCTGGTTGAGTCTGAGGCGTTCAAAAAATTTGTAGCTATTGGGACACCGCAGTGGAAGGTACCCGGCCGGAATTTCTTTTCACAAAAGGCAATCCCCAACTTGTACTCGATTGTGCAAAAGGAAGTCATGGCATGTCTGGCACACAGTGTTGGGGCAAGGGTCCATCTGACCACTGATACCTGGTCTGCAAAGCATGGTCAGGGCAGGTATATCACCTACACTGCGCATTGGGTAAACCTGCTGACAGCTGACAAGCAAGGAATGCGTGGCATTGCAGAGGAGTTGGTGACACCGCCACGAATTGCAGGCAGTCCTGCTGCCACCTCCTCTACTCCTCCTACTCCATCCTCTTCCATAACCTCCTTGGCTGAGTCCTCTTGTGCCGCTGCGTCTTGCTCCACATCAACGGCACCCCCCCAGCTCCCCAGGTACTATTCCACATCCCGGATACGGCAGTGTCACGCCGTCTTGGGTTTGACTTGCTTGAAAGCAGAGAGTCACACCGGACAAGCACTCCTGTCCGCCCTGAACGCACAGGTGGAAAAGTGGCTGACTCCGCAGCAACTGGATATTGGCAAAGTGGTGTGTGACAACGGAAAAAATTTGATAGCGGCATTGAAGTTGGGCAAGTTGACACATGTGCCGTGCATGGCACATGTGTGTAATCTGATCGTACAACGCTTTGTGCATAAGTACACAGGCTTACAGGACGTCCTGAAGCAGGCCAGGAAGGTGTGTGGCCATTTCAGGCGTTCCTACACGGCCATGGCTCACTTTGCCGATATCCAGCGGCGAAACAACATGCCAGTGAGGCGCTTGATTTGCGACAGCCCTACACGTTGGAATTCAACACTCCTAATGTTCGACCGCCTGCTCCAACAAGAAAAAGCTGTTAATTAATATTTGTATGACCGGGGTGCTAGGACAGCCTCTGGGGAGCTGGGAATTTTTTTGCCACGTTACTGGACGCTCATGCGCAATGCCTGTAGGCTCATGCGTCCTTTTTTTTTTTTTTTTCCAACGTATATTAAAATTTTTAGTATACAAATGTAAAAACATATCCCATGCTTTACCCATTTTACAGTACAACTGTACACATGCAACATAAAAGAATTCACTGAAATTCAACAACACAAAGCTTACATGGGCTTTGACATGTTTGCCAAAATGCATGTATTTGTAGCCCAGATATAACAGTGGCTATAATTAACCTATGTAAACTTGTCACATCTGGCACACTTATACATTACTAAACACAGAATAGTAGTGAACTAAAAAACAAATTAAAAAATTCTGGTATTTGAAGAATATATTCAAATCATTCGTTTTCTGCCTACATTTTGTCATTCAGTTTTCAATTCCGTACAAATAGATGTTCAGTGAATAAACAGCTTAATATGGGGTTGTTGCTTGCTAAAAACAGACAGTTATGCTTTCTTCAGAAAACAATTATTGAACATTTGAAACTCCCATAGAAAGTATGGCTTTCAACTTACTGAGACAAATTAAAATTTCAGCTTTGATGTTCAGCACATTACATGTATTTTTTTCAATATTTCGCTAAAACATAACAGTTAAAAAAAAACAAAAAACGTAAATATAACAAAACTACAACATTTATGCAAAAGGTTGAGGTCCTGCAGTAAAATGTTGATCAGATAAGAAGTTAGGTGGTATTATTTGTGAAAGCGGGTAAGAGAAGAGATTGGCTGGGTCAATGGACAATGGATTTACTGCATGAGTAGGGGGCAACATACCATGCCAGCCAGGGTAGGCTGCTTCTGGATACAATGGAAAAGATGGATATGGGAGACCTGCTGGAACAGTATTTGGCACATGGAGAGGTGGCATAATATTAGCACCCTGACTCTCTCCTATAATTACAGAGAATTCTCCTGGGAACTGAAGGCCATTGCTCAAATTTTGGAGCATATTCATGAACGCAGGCATGCCAACTTCCTCTCCTGTATCCTCAGAATTCTGATTCCACTGCTCAAAATTTGGGAAACCTGGAGGAGGGAGCCCTTGCTCAGCCATTTGTCTCTCCTCTCGTTCAACATCTGCTAATATGTCAGAGAAAATATCATCTGGGATATCCAAACCTTCTTTATGTTTCTTGGAAGATTTTTTGGGATAAGCTGTCCAGGAAGGATGGCTTGGAAGAAGCAAGATCAGAAGCAGAATAGGATGGTTGTCTTCCAAACCTGGACCTCCCAAAGGACGCAATCTTTGAGGGATGGGTTGGCTGGCAGGTAGAGGCACTAGGAACGCCTCCATGCCATGACTTCTGATGATTGCATATCTCAGCTTACGATTAAGATAAGAATACAGCCGAGCATATGAAACTGCATCACTTGACGTTCTTTGATTCAGTCGGATCACACACATGTCCTTGGTGCACTCTGGCCAGATACGATCCACATATTCCCAACCAGACTCTTGCAAAATGCATCCTTCGGATGTTAACACTTTTGGTAAATCCTGGCAAAGATGACTGCTATAACCAGACTCTGGCGTGGCTGTAACTTTAAACTGCTTTATAGAGAACATGTGAAGGAATCCCTTCCACACACTTGAGTCTGCTGGATCTGTGAGTCTAGTATCTGGATCATACAATTTCTTGTTCTTCTTTTCAATGCATGAAGAATGTTGATTGCCATTAGTTATATGGTGTTTCCATATTTTCTCTGGTTTCTTGGTAATTACCCATTGGCTTAAGTCAGCATCACCTGGGGGGTTTATCAGCCCTTTGCATATAAGGCAGTCCTGATCTAAAAGGTGGCTCTTGTGTTGGGATGTTGTGTCCCTTTTCTCTGAGATGCAATCCTGCTGAGAATCCTGAGGCTGCCACACAGAATCAGACAGATCCTCTAGGGTCAAGTTCTGATCAGGCACGGTATCAATTTCAATTAACCCCTTGTGTGTCAGCTTTGTCATCTGAATCTGGTATGGCTGTCTTTCCTCTTTCTCGATTAGTTCCAGTGCATGTTTTCTCTTTTGAATTCTCCAGTTGGCCAGCTCCTGTGCAGCCATTTACGTTGCACTCATTAGAACCAAACACTTTGGGGTGATTTATGGCCCCCACCCACCGCGCAGGGGTGGGGGCCGAGGGGGGAAGGACAGTAGGTCCCCCCATTGTGATTTATGGCCCCCACCCCTGGGAGGACAGTAGCTCCCCCCAGTGTGTATCATGGGCTTTGAGGACAGGTGTCAATCCATACCTGCCAAGTGACCCTATGTAGGGGTAACAGTCCCTATTCTGCTCTGTGTCAGTGTGTATCATGGTCTCTGTGGACGGGGAACAGTCTCTATTCTGCTCTGTGTCAGTGTGTATCATGGACTCTGTGGACAGGGAACAGTCCCTATTCTGCTCTGTGTCAGTGTGTATCAGGGGTTTTGAGGACAGGTGTCAATCCATATCTGCCAAGTGACCCTATGTAGGAGGAACAGTCCCTATTCTGCTCTGTGTCAGTGTGTATCAGGGGCTTTGAGGACAGGTGTCAATCCATACCTGCCAAGTGACCCTATGTAGGGGGGACAGTCTCTATTCTGCTCTGTGTCAGTGTGTATCATGGTCTCTGTGGACGGTGAACAGTCTCTATTCTGCTCTGTGTCAGTGTGTATCATGGTCTCTGTGGACAGGGAACAGTCTCTATTCTGCTCTGTGTCAGTGTGTATCAGGGGTTTTGAGGACAGGTGTCAATCCATATCTGCCAAGTGACCCTATGTAGGGGGAACAGTCCCTATTCTTCTCTGTGTCAGTGTGTATCAGGGGTTTTGAGGACAGGTGTCAATCCATATCTGCCAAGTGACCCTATGTAGGGGGAACAGTCCCTATTCTGCTCTGTGTCAGTGTGTATCAGGGGTTTTGAGGACAGGTGTCAATCCATATCTGCCAAGTGACCCTATGTAGGGGGAACAGTCTCTATTCTGCTCTGTGTCAGTGTGTATCAGGGCTGGGCTTTGAGGACAGGTGTCAATGTTAGGTGATTTCTGCCCTTTATGGATTAAAAGCAGACTCTGCATCAACTGTGCAATTTTCCATGGGAGTTTTGCCATGGATCCCCCTCTGGCATGCCACAGTCCAGGTGTTAGTCCCCTTGAAACAACTTTTCCATCACTATTGTGGCCAGAAAGAGTCCCTGTTGTTTTTAAAATTCGCCTGCCCATTGAAGTCAATGGCGGTTCGCGCGGTTCGCCAACATTTGCGGAAGTTCGCGTTCGCCGTTCGCGAACCGAAAATTTCGGGTTCGCGACAACACTATTTGTGTGTACTGACTGCAGAGTGTGTTTATAGTGGATGTAGTTTGTGTAGTATATGCAGTGTGTACATTGGCACTCACACAAATTTTGAATGGGAGGTAGTGTGAGACTAGTGGTTATGGTTAGTGCTGTGACTTAATGCCACTGCCACTTAACACTAACCTGGAATCACCACTTTGGAGTTTGATGGGTTCTTTTTTAAGAGAAAATAGAAAAAAGATACATTGTTTTATTTCTATTTTTAGAGTGTGCTTAGTCCAGTGTGTACTGTGCATATGTGTAAGTAATATGCAGTGAGTGTGTGCACTGTTGTGTTTCTTAAAGTTAAACTAACATTAAAAAATAATGTCACAGTAGTAAATTCACTAAGCACCAACCCATTTTGCAACATAAATACTTCTTTCTGATGAATACAGTTTCAAATATAGTTTACACAATACACAAGCAATCATATCCCAAATGTATTGTAATAAGAAAAAAAACTCACCATCATCAATGTTGCATCAAAGTTGCATCTAAGTCCCAAGTAGAAATTGAGCAAGGGTAGGAGATGGGGACATGTTCCTCAATCCACCATCAGCAGTAGTACCATGGCTTCTGAACACCTGAACACCTGTTCCTTGAGCATAAGGACTGCCGACACCCTCCACCCCACAATTTGTATTGTACATAGATGAACCTATGTATTTTATGTGTAAATAAGACATAAACAATTTATTTAGCAGTGATGATGCCTGATGTTAGGTTCCATATATCTTAGCTTTTAAAATAGATAAATCTTTACATATCTGCATTATTGAAGCATTTATAAGTATGACATAATTGAAATTAGAATTTAACCGCAATCAGGCGACTGTACTAACAACAAATATGCAGGCCTTGGAATGACATCTTAATACTTGATGATGGATAATGTGTTAGCTCTGATTGAGAGTTATGGGGTGTGTTTATGAATTTTTAAAATTGATTGTTGATGACTTTAATGTGTTTTATATGGTAAGGCCTCAGCATTGCGTAAAATGTGTATGTGATGATAGTATGTAATGTTTTTATGCAGTGAATCCGTATGTAGAGACGTATTTGACCTAGATCTTCTCTCAGGAGCTGTCACTGGTGGCATATGTAAGTCTGTTAAAGATGAAAAAAAAACTAAGAAAACATCAGTTATTAGCCTCTTCAGTACCAAGAATATTCCTCAGGAGAGATGAGATTTGCCTGTCAGAGCGCTTTGAGTGTTCAACTAGTCAGAGTGCTCTAATGAGTATTCATAGTTACATAGTTACATAGCTGAAAAGAGGCATGAGTCCATCAAGTTCAGCCTTTCTTACAATTGTTTTTGCTGTTGATCCAAAATAATGGAAAAAAAATCAAATGTCAATTTTGCAACAAACTAGGAACAACATTTCTTCACGACCCCAGAATGGCAGTCCGATATCTCCTTGAATGAAGAAGTTATTATCCCGCTAATTAAAAATTATATCCCTGTATATTATGTTTTTTGCAATATTCATCCAATTGCTGTATTAACATCTGTATAGACTCTGATAATACCACCACTTTAGGCAGACAATTCCACATCTTTAGTGTTCTTACTATTAAAAAAAAACTTTCCTTTGTCATAGACTAAATTTCCTTTTTTCTAGTGTAAATGTGAGACCCTGTTTCCTATGTATAGTCCTTTTAATGAATAGTTTTCTAGAGAATGGTTTGCATTGGTCCCAAATATATTTGTATAATGTTATCATATCCCATCTGAGGCATTGAAAGGTTACATTTGTTAACCTTTCTTCATAACTAAAATGCTGCATTCAATTTGTAGCTCACCTTTGCACTTTTTCTAGTGCCATACTATTCTTCTTTAGGACAGGTTCCCAAAATTGCACAGCATATTCAAGGTGTGTTCTTACCAGCCATCTATAAAAAGGAAACATTGTATTTTTATCCTGAAATGTAATGCCCCTTTTCATAAATGACAATACCGTACTGGCCTTAACAACTGCCGATTGACATTGCATATGGCTGACAAGTTTTTTGTCTAAAACAATTGCCAAAATCTTTCTCGTGTTTTGTTATCCCTAATTCACTATCATTTAGGGTGTAAGTTGCTTGTGTATTCTTTACCCCGAAGTGCATAATTTTGCATTTTTCTACATTCAAATTAATCTGCCATTTAAGTGCCCAGTCCCCCAATCTATGTAAATCTCTCTGCAGCAAAGCGATATCTTGCTCACATTGTATTACTTTACAGATTCTGCATCATCTGCAAACACTCAAAAACAACTTTCAATGTCTATTTGAAGATGATTTATAAATATGTTAAATAGAAGCGGTCTTAGAACAGAACTCTGAGGGAACTCTGAGGGACACTATGTACCACTTTTGTCCAGCTTGAAGAGTGTGTGAAAGTCTTTTCTCAAACGTTTTTATCACATTAAAGCTTTCCCCTGGGTGGAGCCTTCATGTGACAAAGATAGATTTAATTTTGTTGTGTAAGATTTTTTTTTTAAGAGTTGGGTCACACAATGTTTTTGTTTTTTATATTTAGCCTTTTGGGGGGATAAAGATAAGAAGACTTACAAGAAAGACAGATGGTAAGTATAATTTATTTAGTTTTACAAGTATTCGTTTTAATGTCCCCCTCTCTTTTATTTTGGTGAGGCTGGATAGATAGGGTTTACCTATTTTAAGGGAGTGTTAGGTGTTTGGCTAGAGCAGGCTTCCCCAAACTCCGGCCCTCCAGATGTTGCTGAACTACAACTCCCATAATTCTATGAATGAAATAGATAGGCTGAGGATCATGGGAGTTGTAGTTCAGCAACATCTGGAGGGCCGGAGTATGGGGAAGCCTGGGCAAGAGGATTGGGGACCCATAGACAACTGGGGGGGGGGGGGGGGGTGAGGGGACACTGGCAATTGTGTGGGTTGGACAATGAATGTTCAGCCCCTTAGTGTATAATTATTTAGAGGAACCCGGCTTCTCATGGATGGTGGCTTTGAGGTGGGGAACACGAGATCCCATCAGAAAGCTATTACTTAAATCTATCACCCGTTGTTATTATAATGTAACCCTATGGAACAATCGCAGCTTAGTGGAATAGGGGCTTGACAGAGCTAGGAGGCGGGCATAGGGGGAAAGCCCCATGTGGGAGTGGAGTTAGAGTGTAAAGGGGGTTGGCCCAGTATAAATAGGCTGCCATTTTAGAAACAGGCACTTTTAATCTGCTTACCTAGTCTGAGCTGTGTGCAATTTCAGCCTGCAGCTTGGGCCTGGTAGGTTTTACGCTTGTTTTTGCTGCAGGTTAAAGGCCCAGAGGATGGATCCAGTGGAGCAGCTTCTGGCTGAAGTGAGAGTGGCAGCGCGGGATCGTGGAGCAGCATGGGTGCAGGAGCACCGTGGACCGGCCCTGGCGGGACCAGCCATCCAACGCAGAGGAGGAGACTGCCACAGAGGCTTAGCCCGGGCCGGGATGTCAGGCCCACCGGCGGAGATGGTGTGGTGGCGGCAGATCGGAGCCGCGAGGATAAGGGAGTGCACTTGATTTTGCATTACTGTACTTATTGGCCCCCAGCTGCACCCTTTTTAAGCATGTTCAGGTGAGTGCAGCCAGCCCCTTGTTTTCCCATATGAGGTAAACAATGTGGGAAAGTAGGCAATGGCATGTGGGTCTTACAGTCCCCCTCTTAAATATTAAATGGCTGGGGCAGTATGTCCCCATGAGTGTTTTGGATTCAATAGCCCTCACTCACTGGCAACGGGTGGGATCAGGGTAGTGGACAGTGATCTGTTCACCCTCAATTATTTAATTTCAAGTCTAGCTAGTTGCTAGTTTTAAAGGTGTAGTAGATATACCCCACCTCACTTTTTTATTTTTTATTATGGAGGCGGGCTAGCAAGTGCTGCAACACCCTCTGATCCTTTAAATCCAACTTTTCTTCTTACAAATACTTGTCTGTTAGTTCACCCATTGTATAGTACTGCATAATTTTTCTGCACATTATAAATAACAATAATAATTTTGAACATCAGTAAGGGACACTTTATAAGCATTTGCCATATTAAAAAAGTATTTTTTTTTACATATAATTAAAATGTAACAAAAATCCCTCTCAACTAGCTTATGAGAAAGTTCAATGATGTTGCCCATCTTATGAATAAAATAAAATTATACTTCCTCAACAAATATCAATGACTTGTTCACATTATCATTTTTACAAAGGGATCACCAGCCAACTATACACTTTGACAATGTATATAACATAAACCATATTTCTAAGTATTGCAAGATAAAAGATCCATCAATCATTAAAACATTTTATTATTTTTATCTGCACATTGATTCTGTAAAAGATGAATGAATAAATTTAAAATTGAAATAGTTTAAATTGGCATAATTGCATTTTTTTTAAAGAAATATATACATAAAATACGTGCTTTAACCTGTAGTTATATGCTAGCTAAAAGTATAGTTTCATATAAGTAGTATGCTATTTTACGTAATAGGTTTTGTAGGTGATGAATTAATTGATTAAAATATGCATGCTTCTGAACTACTAACACATTCCTAAGCATCAGCAAAGTGGTGAAAATTAGAAGGTCTTTTGCATGTGCTAAATTTATTGAATGGAAAACACATAAGCATTACTAAACGATTCATCTTAATATCTTGTTGTCCTATAAGTGCAATGTTCCTACATGAATGAAGCCTTGCATAAAAGTCAACCTCGCATAACCCGATTCTTATCAATATGACCTCAATATCTTATCATATCATATTAAGCTGAGCAAAAAAGCAGAATTTTCAAAAAGTTCTGCAAATTCTAGTTTAATTTCACAGTGTTATAAAGATGCTCAAATACTACTAGAAGAATTCTTAAAAACTGCTAATTAACATTCGGCCGTAAAGGAAGACATCTGGGATGCTTTAAAGTCCACTCCATCTCCCCTGGCCCCTCTAATGTTGTAAACAGTACAGATAACCGATGTTAAAGACAATTTTGTTTTCTTTACTAGGAGAAAACAAAAGCACCTTGGCCATAATATTTTTTTTTTGCTTAAATTTCCATTTGTCTAACCTGAGAGAGTTTTCCTTGAGATAAAGAATGCTGTCAGTGATTCACAGGTTTATGCTAAGCACCAGTTTATTATTATTATTTTATTATTTATATAGCGCTATCAGATTCCGTAGTGCTGTACACGTGGTGGACTAACAGACGTATAAGAACAGAGGGGTGGAGGGCACTGCTCAATGAACTTTCATGCTAGAGGGAGTGGGGTATAGTGACACAAAGGGTAAAAGTAGAGGTATGAAGTAGGTTGTTAGAAAATTATTCTCTGACGGCTTAGTAGGTAATTTTGACATTTTAAAATCAGATTCTAAAAATCTCACATGGATATGCTGAAAACCGAGTAGTTTGTAATGTGAAATATACAATCCTGCAATTGTTCTGCTTAGTGAGGATATTTTATTGGGAGATTCTATCGATCTGGTAACAATGAAGAAAAGGACAATTCATATAGCCGTGTGATTTATTAGTATTTGGTCGAGTAGCTGATTGTTTCTCAAACACATGAACTTGTCATTGTTCATTGTACTGAACGACAGACTAACACCCACAGGAATCGCTGGAGGAGAAAATGTACACTTAGCCATATAAGGCCACATGTGCATTTTTTGTCACCTTGCAATCAAAAGGAAAATCAATAACATTATGTTTGTAAATCAGAAAGACATAGATAATACCTTAACTTGAAGATGACAAAACACCTTTTCCCTGTGTAAATAGTACCTATGTGTTTATTATATATCATGCAATATTCTATACCATGAAATATATACTTTTGTTTTTATGCATATTTTTATATATTTACTCTGTTAACGTGATTTCTCTAAGAACTGTTCTATATATCTAAAGGGGCACTCTCGGATGAAATTGACACATTCTTTTTAAATTCATCTATCTTAAGATCTGCCCTTACCATTTTGGTCTACATAGTGTGAACTGTTGTGGTGCAATTTAAGCAGTTAGCTTTTCTGTTATTCTGACATTTAAAAAAATGCTGACATATTATGCTGACATTTAAAAAAAATGCTTTTGCCATATACATGTGCTTTAATTTAATCAGTTACAGAGAATTCAGACGGAATAATATTATTACAGAACAAACTGTTCTGTGTATTTGCCCTGCGCTCTAAGTAGTTGTCCTACTTAAACCACATTATATTTTTTATCCATGGAAGACTTCTCAATGTTAACAGACATTTCTTCATAAAGTTTATTATGTTCCACTAATTAAATAATATTTCTAATAGTAGACTTTTCATAGTTTTCCAATTTCTAGCAATCAGGGAAGATGCTGCGATCGGGATATACACAATCATTCCTCTATAACATTTAAGTAATGATGCTGGGAGCAGTTTAAATAATTTTACTGCAGGTATTAATGTAGGGCCAGAGCCTGATGCCTCCTGAATGAATGACTCCACCTGATTCCACATGGTCCAGATGACTGGACATATAATAATAATAATAATAATAACAAAGTATTTAACCAGGAAAGGCACATTCATCTTACTCTGGTTTTCAAGTACGTCCTGGGGATGTTACCTTAGCCCAACATCCATGGGCTGTTACTCCACAAGCTTTGGGCCATTGCACCTCTCATAACTGAACCCCTGCAACATGAGCATGGACAATTTATATACATTCAGATAATATTGCAGGTACCATAAGAATTGTATCTTGAATGTACCTCAGGATGATTAGTGCAATGAGAGAGGCCCATCAATGCAGACCCAGCTCTACACTAAATGGAGATGGATGCATTTTTACCATTGAATCATATGTATATATATATATATATATATATATATATATATATATATATATATATATATCATACATATCAAAAGATGAAAGATTATTAAAACTGTGTAACTCAGTGATAAGCATTTAGTTCCCAAGGGATTACATATACATTTAGATTTAAATTTAGGGAATAGATGCCAATATTGCTAACGTGGATAGTTAGAGGAATTGCATGAGTTTCTTGTAAGACTTCATACAATCATCATAAATCAGCAGTGCACATTGTTTAACCAGTCATTTTAAAGGAGTATGGAATAAAAACTAGACTTGTGCATAGAGAAAACTAGTTTTGGCTGAACCACTTCACCAACTTTTTTGAGGGGGAAAAAAGGGGTAGGGCAACCGTGGCAGAATTTCGATTATATGGCAGCTTGGCTTGTCTGCATTTCTTTATATACTATAAAAGAGTTAGGAAAATTATGAAACATGTGGACATGAAAATGGGCCAATTAGTAATCTACAAAATATATACATATATATATATATATACGCTCACCATTTGATTCCCAGATCAAGTGAAAAAGTTTTTAACCAATATAGGGAAATAGAGGAAAGTATATATAAATAAGGATTTAGTTTTAATGTTCCTCCTTTTTTCCCTTTATTTGACTTATTAAATAAACATTAGTGGCGGTCCTCTAGTCATTAATCATCTCTTTTTTCTCAGGAATCATTGTTTTGACACCAAGGACATAATTCTAAATCACATATCAAAGCAAACATGCTTGTCATGATTCGGCTACAATTTGGCTTGAAGTTTGGGAATTAGAATGATCACCCAATCGCCCTAAATTCAGACTTCAACTTGCCATTCAGAAATAAATTAATCCAAGCCAAAATAGAGTAGGACATATTACAGAGAGCAAGTGAGGGCACAGAATAAAATAGAGAGGACAGTATAGAAAATGTAAAAGCTAAAGGGTATTCAACACTAAGCAATAACTGGAACAGTCCAAACGGCAGCTAAATCACCAGAGCCGGGGTCTCTTGTCCCGTCCACAAACAGATGAAAGTACAAGGAGTGGTGCAGTGCCTAAAGTGTCCTTAAAAAATATAGAATTGTACCACCCAAGCCTGAGGGAAAGAGCAGTCCACATCTGCTCCATCAAATGTGAGTACATTTCTTACCACTTCAATTGTATTCTGTGCCTTACGGTACATGCTATTTTGTTTTTTGTTTTTCCTTTTTCACCTATATTTCTGGAGGCAAAAAAAATCATCTATACTTACAAGTGGGCACTACACTACAATATCCTAAGCCCATATCCGCAGAGCTGCTTATGTTTCCACCATTTGAGTGACCGCAACCACCAAGAACCATACTATATCCATAGGTGGGGATTGTTCTGCCCAGGCATTCAAGTTGGAGTTACAATTTTAGCTCCAGGAAATTGTGAGTGTATTTCCTTTGTTTTATTCTATTTATTTGGACAGTGGCATACTACACTATATATTTTCCCTTTTGTTTTCTCCCTGCTTTTATAGATATATTTAACAACACTTCAGGCGCTGCACCACTCAGTATAGAAAATGTAGAAAAGACACCTTACAGTCAAGGACAAGGTCTTTAGAGTGAACATGCAGACTTACAGCCATGAACTGTCAAACATTTCTCCAATGTAAGGTAACAGTGCAAGAATAGATCCACACCAAAAAGGGAAAAAAAGAGAGATATGCTGGAATAAAGGGCAGAGTAGTGAACCCTTCAAATTAACTACATAAAGATTCATCACAAGAAATATTGTATGATTTAGTAGCAGGGGCGGACTGAGCACTCGGACATATTGGTCATGGACCGAGGGCACGAGACTCTGGGGGGCCTGCCTCTGTTGCAGTGCAGTAATGGCTAAGCTGGAGAGTTCAGCAAGTTCCCCAGCCAGCCTGCACTCATCAAGGGGCCCACACAGCCTTTTGCGGGCCCCTGCTGCTAGAAATCTGCTCTCCCCAAGCAGGACACCCTGAGGGACAGATAAGGGGCATTTCTAAAGACCCCACTAGGCTGCCCCTCAGTGTGCCTGTCTCTGTGTGCCAGAAGGAATTAGGCAGAGGCTCCAGTAGCAGAGCCTCTGCCAGAGGATACACACAACCACACTGAGCATGCTGCCTGTAACACAGATCAGGGTAGCTCCGGTTCTGCAGGAAGTGACATCATGCCATGTGGAGCTGCCCTCATCTCTCCATCCCCATTACCAACTAAAACCCCTATACCCCAATACACCCCTATATATCTTACTACAACTCCTATCACCCCCAGGCACCCACTACCTCCATTTAGCCCCTATCCCCCTGCACCCGCTAGGTGGCCTGAAAGCACCTACTACCCCCTGCATCTACTACCCCCATGCACCCAGTAGAGCCCCTACACCCACTACAGCCCTTACCCTAATGCAACCATTACAGCCCCTACCCCCAGGCACCCTCTAGAGCCCCTGTACGCACTGCACTAACTACAGCCCCTGCCCCAGGCACCTTCTAGAGCCCCTATAGCCCCTGCACCAACTACAGCTCTTACCCCCTGCACACACTACAGCCCCTACATCCTGCAACCACTACCCTCTGCACAAACTACATCCACTACCCCATGCACTCGCTACTGCCCCTACCTCTGGCACCATCAAGAGTCCCTATACTCCTGGCACCATTTACCCCCTAGAGCCTCTATACCCACTACAGCTCCTGCAACCACTACAGCCCTTATCCCAAAGCACCCACTACAGCCCATATCCTGAGCAACCCTTTAGAGCCCCCATACCCCTGCAACAACTATGCCCCTACTCCCAGACACCCTCTAGAGCCCCTATAGTCCCTGCACACACTACAGTCCATGACCGAACCACAGTCCCTACCCCTGCACACACTACAGTTCCTACTCCCATGCACAAACTACAGCCCGTACCCCTTGTACCTACCACAGGCCCTAACCCCAGGCACCCTCTAGAGTCCCTATACCCCCTGCACCCACTACAGCCCCTACTCCCTGCAGCAACTACAGACCCTACCCCACTGCAGCCCCTATAACCTCTTGCCCCCTCTACCCTAACCCTCTCCTACACTATCACCCTGCGATTACTACTAATGTGATTTAGTGGTGGTAATTATTAGTGCATTCATTCACACCTACTCCCCTGCATTCAAGAACATTCACTCTCTGTACATATACACTCCTGCATTTACACACTATGCGCACACACACATTACCCTGCATTCAGACACTTATGGCCGGTGTTCATGCACTCTGACCCTGCACACATACAAACCTGTACTCACACACACAAAATACGTGCAAATATGGCCACACATACAAATATGTCCCTGCATGCACACTCTGATGTCATGACATACTTGAATGAATTTTAAAAAAAACACACACAAGCATTTAAAGGGTCACTATAGTCACCAGACCAACTACAGCTTAATGTAGGTGTTCTGGTATCTACTGCCTGTCCCTGCAGGCCTTTTAATGTAAACACGGCACTGTCAGGGTACCTGAGGCCTCTACCTCTAAGGGAGGTAGAGACTTGGTGGTGTATCCGTCCAGGCGAGCTGTCTCCTCCGTTCCTCGCGGTTCATCCAGTCACTTAAACACCGGCCGCGAGGAATCCACGTCCTTTTCTAGCAGGACGCTCAATACGTGACGTCATGACGCTAGCACGAGCAATCTGTCACTCAAGTGTCCGATATCCAATCGGTACTTGTCAGAGGCGTGATTTCCATCCAGAACCAGGGTATTTAAGCTTACTCCTTACTTCAGCTCATTGCCCTGTCGTGGTTCTAGCTTGTCTAGTCACTCAGTGCTCTGGTATTCTCGTTTGCTCTATTGGTTTTGACTCGGCTCGTTGTACTACCCTGTTTCTCTGTTATCCCTTGACCCGGCTTGTCTCTCGCTTATCTGTCTTCTCGTTCCCTCGACCTCGGCTTGCCTCTGACTATTCTTTACTCTCGGTACGTTAGTCCGGCCATTCTAAGGCCCGGTATACGTACCTTTCCACTCTTTGTACTCTGCGTGTTGGATCCCTGTCCCGATCCTGACATTACGACAGGGCCAATGGATCCTGCAGGTACAAACAGTCAGCTTGGTTCTTCGGATCCCAGGTTTGACGCCATGGAACATAGGATGGATCAGATGGCTTTGGCACTACAGGCACTTTTGTCTCGTGCTAGTAATCCACCTGAGGAGACACGTACTCCTTCTATCTCTCCTGCAGTCTCAGGTCTAGAGGTAGCCACTGTAGGTGCTTCTTCCCGTATTACCCCACCAGTACGTTATGGCGGGTCACCGGAGAAGTGTCGTGGCTTTCTAAACCAGATTAGCATCCATTTCGAACTACAACCCCGCTCTTATCCTACAGATAGAGCAAAGGTTGGATTTATTATTACTCTGCTCATTGAAAAAGCTTTGAGATGGGCCAATCCTTTATGGGAGAATGATAATCCACTCGTCTATAATTATAATGCCTTTGTAGCTGCGTTTAGAAGAACTTTTGACCCTCCTGGCAGAAAGGTCAATGCAGCTAGATTAATGTTGCGCCTTAAACAGGACAATCGAACACTTGTGGATTATGCACTAGAGTTCAGATCCTTGGCGGCAGAAGTTAAGTGGAACGAACAGGCTTATATAGATGTGTTTCTGAATGGGTTATCAGATGTAATTCTTGACGAGGTCGCTACTAGAGAACTCCCTGAAAATTTGGAGGATTTAATTTCTTTTATATCTCGTATTGATGAACGCTTAAGAGAGAGGCAGAACACTCGAGATAGGACCCGTAGACCCTCCTTTAAACTAGCGCCTACCT
Source organism: Pelobates fuscus (assembly GCF_036172605.1). Taxonomy (NCBI): domain Eukaryota; kingdom Metazoa; phylum Chordata; class Amphibia; order Anura; family Pelobatidae; genus Pelobates; species Pelobates fuscus. The sequence continues at coordinate 239,870,077 of NC_086318.1, forward strand.
TTCAAATCTCTGAGTTCGAAGACTTACGTATTCCTGAACCTATGCAGATAGGCAGTACTCATCTCACTGAAAGGGAGAGACAGTACAGGAGAAGGGAGGGTTTATGTATGTATTGTGGAGTCAGGGGCCATTTACGCCTAAATTGTCCCAATCGTTCGGGAAACGCTCGCACCTAAGTTCCTCTAGAGGACAGGCCTTGGGTGTTTCTACTTTGTCCTCTATTCACAACTACAAGGAGCTCAGGCTTGTGTTACCCGTTTCTTTAAAGTGGGAGAAGGGAGTAGTTAAGACTATGGCACTAATCGATTCTGGAGCTGCTGAGAGCTTTATAGATCAGGGTTTTGCTGCCAAGCATGCTATTCCATCCCAGTTAAAAGAGACACCTCTGGCTGTTGAGGCCATCGATGGTAGACCGTTACTTGAGCCTGTTATTTTTCATGAGACCATACCGATTAACTTGACTGTTGGCATCCTGCATAAAGAGGATATATCCTTGATGCTCATTTCTTCTCCGTCTATTCCCATAGTTCTGGGGTACTCCTGGCTGAGGAGACACAACCCTATTATTAATTGGGAATCAGGGGAGATAGTTTCGTGGGGAGAGAATTGTCAAGAAAAATGCTTGCGGAAGGTCTTACCTCTTGGATTAACTAATACATCGAATACCTCTGACAATCCTACAGAGACACAAATTCCGCCTCAGTATCTAGATTTAAAGGCAGTATTTGACAAAAAGAAAGCCGATACCTTACCCCCACACAGGTCCTTTGATTGCAAAATTAACCTACTCCCTGGTACCATGCCTCCCAGAGGTCATGTATACCCATTATCTATAAAGGAGAACTCAGTCCTAGAGGAATATATTCACGAGAATTTAGACAAGGGATTCATCAGGAGGTCCTCCTCCCCTGCCGGGGCTGGATTTTTTTTTGTTAAAAAGAAAGATGGTTCTTTGAGACCTTGTATTGATTATCGAGGCTTGAATAAGATAACCATTAAAAATGCCTACCCGATTCCCTTGATCACCGAACTCTTCGATCGTTTGAAGGGCTCTACAATTTTCACCAAGTTAGATCTCAGAGGGGCATATAACTTGGTGAGAATCCAGCAGGGACATGAGTGGATGACGGCATTCAATACTCGATATGGCCACTATGAATATACTGTCATGCCTTTTGGGTTATGCAATGCACCAGCAGTATTCCAAGATCTGATTAATGAGGTTCTTAGGGAATTTCAGCAAGAGTGCGTCATTGTATACCTAGATGATATACTCATTCATTCTAGTGACATTGAGATTCATCACAAACAAGTCAGGAGGGTTTTGCACAAGCTTCTCCAGCATGGCTTGTACTGCAAGTTGGAGAAATGTAGCTTTGATCAAACCCAGGTAACCTTTCTCGGCTATGTGATCTCTGGGGAGGGATTTAAGATGGATCCGGTTAAGCTCCAATCCATTCTAGAGTGGCCTTTACCCACAGGTCTTAAAGCCATACAGAGATTTATTGGTTTTTCCAATTATTATAGGCGCTTTATTAAGGGCTATTCTTCCATTATTGCACCTATCACTAACATGACCAAACAGGGGGCTGACACTAAGAATTGGACTACTGAAGCTCTCCTTGCGTTCAAGACTCTCAAGGAGCTTTTCGCTTCCGCTCCAATTTTAGTTCACCCTGACACTTCTCTGCCATTTTTGCTCGAGGTAGACGCATCAGAGACTGGTTTAGGTGCTGTTCTATCTCAAAGGTTGGGTGTTGATAAACCATTACATCCATGTGGATTTTTCTCTAAAAAATTGACCGGTACTGAAAGCAGGTATGACATTGGTGACAGAGAATTACTAGCGGTTATCAAGGCTTTGAAAGAATGGAGACATTTATTGGAAGGTACATTACATCCTGTTACCATCCTGACAGACCACAAAAACTTGTCTTATATCGGAGAGGCCAAGCGTCTGTCCTCCAGGCAGGCTCGTTGGTCGTTGTTTCTTACCCATTTCAATTACGTTCTGACTTACAGACCTGGGTCAAAGAATTCTAAAGCCGATGCGCTATCTCGCCAATATGAACCCTCTGCTTCAGTTGAACCACTTTTGTCTTCCATTGTACCCAAATGCAATATTATTGCTAATACCAGTCTCAAAATTCATTCCCCGCTACTTGACCAGATCTTGAAGTCACAACATCTAGCTCCCGGAAACACTCCTGAGGGAAGAAACTTTGTCCCTCCTGAACTTCAACTGGAGCTCTTACAATGTTTTCATGAAAGTAAAATAGCTGGTCATCCTGGTATTCGCAAGACGTACTCTCTGATATCCAAGGATTTCTGGTGGCCTTCACTTCGTAAGGATATTGAGGAGTTCGTCGCAGCTTGTGAGACTTGTGCCAAGACTAAACTATCTCATGCATCCCCATGTGGCCTGTTACACCCCTTGGACATTCCTGAGAAACCTTGGTCCTGTTTGTCCATTGACTTTATCGTTGATTTGCCTGCTTCCAAAAGACAGACTGTTATTCTCACGGTGGTGGATAGATTTACCAAGATGGCCCATTTCGTGCCATTACCTAAACTTCCGACTTCCCCTGAATTGGCGGAGATTTTTGCGAGAGAAGTTTTTCGCCTACATGGGATTCCTTCAGAAATTGTTTCTGATAGAGGTTCTCAATTTGTCTCACGTTTCTGGAGATCCTTTTGTTCTCAAATGGGCATCAAATTGAACTTTTCCTCTGCCTATCACCCTCAGTCTAACGGAGCTGCTGAACGTACTAATCAAAAGATCGAACAGTATCTTCGTTGCTTTGTTTCCGAACACCAGGACGATTGGGTCGGTCTAATTCCTTGGGCGGAGTTCGCACACAATAACCTTGTTTGCGATTCAACTCGCTCTAGCCCTTTCTTCATGAACTATGGCTTTCATCCTTCGATTTTTCCTTCGGTTTCCTCTTCTCAGGGGATACCGTCGGTTGATGATCATGTCGCCAACCTGAAGAAATTATGGGATCAGACTCGACAAATTCTATTACATAGTTCCTCGCTGTTCAAGAAACACGCTGATAAACATAGAAGAGCGGCTCCTGTTTTTGTTCCTGGGGATAGGGTATGGTTGAGTACCAAGAATATTCGCCTAAAAGTTCCGTCCATGAAATTTGCTCCTCGTTACATAGGTCCTTACAGGGTTCTCACTCGTATCAATCCGGTTGCGTATCGCCTTGCTCTGCCACCTGCCTTACGCATTCCTAACTCTTTTCATGTCTCCTTGTTGAAACCCCTCATTTGCAACAAATTCTCCTCTAAGGTCTCCTCGCCTCGTCCTGTTCAGGTGGAGGGTCGGGAGGAGTACGAGGTCAGCTCCATCATTGACTCCAGAATTTCAAGGGGTAAATTGCAATATCTGGTCAACTGGAGGGGATATGGTCCTGAGGAGAGGAGTTGGGTACCTCAGGAGGACGTCCATGCTTCTCGCCTTCGCAGAGCATTTCACCTTCGCTTCCCATCTCGCCCCGGTTCATTCCGCCCGGTGGGCGTATCTGAGAGGGGGGGTACTGTCAGGGTACCTGAGGCCTCTACCTCTAAGGGAGGTAGAGACTTGGTGGTGTATCCGTCCAGGCGAGCTGTCTCCTCCGTTCCTCGCGGTTCATCCAGTCACTTAAACACCGGCCGCGAGGAATCCACGTCCTTTTCTAGCAGGACGCTCAATACGTGACGTCATGACGCTAGCACGAGCAATCTGTCACTCAAGTGTCCGATATCCAATCGGTACTTGTCAGAGGCGTGATTTCCATCCAGAACCAGGGTATTTAAGCTTACTCCTTACTTCAGCTCATTGCCCTGTCGTGGTTCTAGCTTGTCTAGTCACTCAGTGCTCTGGTATTCTCGTTTGCTCTATTGGTTTTGACTCGGCTCGTTGTACTACCCTGTTTCTCTGTTATCCCTTGACCCGGCTTGTCTCTCGCTTATCTGTCTTCTCGTTCCCTCGACCTCGGCTTGCCTCTGACTATTCTTTACTCTCGGTACGTTAGTCCGGCCATTCTAAGGCCCGGTATACGTACCTTTCCACTCTTTGTACTCTGCGTGTTGGATCCCTGTCCCGATCCTGACAGGCACAGTAATTACGTTGCTGCCTAGGAACACCTCCAGTGGCAGTCACTCAGACAGCCACTAGAGGTGCTTCCTGGGTCCAGCACTAAAGTTCAGCGTCTCCACGCTCTGCATGGAGACACTGAACTATCCTCATAGAGATTTGCTGTGCATGTTCAATAGCCTTCCAATGTTTTCTTATGGAAAAGCTTTGGATTGGATGAGATCATCTAATTTGATGATCTAATCAAGAAGGTGGAGTGAGGGAAGCAGCCACAAAGAGACCTAGGTAGTGCTGGAAAAAAAGGTGAGTAAATTACCTTTGTAACGTGGTGGGATAGGGGCCTATTGTTAACCAATAATGTCAGCAATACACATTTGTATTCCTGACACTATAATGTTCCTTTAGAGTGCCTTGTAACATTTAACACGTTGTTTGTAATTCAAGACGCAAAATTTAGAGGCCTGCATACCTTATACAAACACACTGCCACAATTCACAAATACCATCTTATACATACTGCCCTATAACACAAACACGCATAAAATACTACCCTAAAAAAAAATATACGATGAATCCACATATCTAGACACTACACACAAAGAAATACATATATTCTCTCACACTAGCGCTCATAGTGAATATACACACAAACATACATTCAATCAAATCAATTACACAGTACATCTATACCAGCATGAATACTGTTTTGCAGGGGGCCCAGGTCCAAATTTTGTCTGGGGGCCCAGGCCACTGTCAGTCCGTCCCTGTATAGTAGGCAAACATGTTATAAGCACATTTTATAAGACATACGTAAAAGGATATCCAAAGAACAATTAAAAAAATAAGATATAGAAGCTATGTAAAGCTTGCTAACCATAGTTTAGCTTGAGCATACAAATAGCAAACATCAGATATATCACATTTAAGAAAAAACGCAGATTGCTCTGAATGGGGCAAATTAAAGCAACAATGAGTAGCATACCGTACTTACACTCCACAGGGCAAGGAGATAGGCAGGATTGCTTAGATTTTTTTCAGCTGCTAATTATGTTCTGCACGGTTGCACCACTTCTGGAACCTCAGCTGGCTGAAGTGAGCACTCGCTCTTGTGGCTGCATTAGAATTGTATTGGTATCAGTTGCCTTCTCTTTCTCTCCTGTGCTTCAATTAAGTGGAGTCTTCCATGGATGGGTATTCAAAAAAGTGAAAGAGTGTGGACTCCTGCTGGCTGCTAAACTCTGCACGCCAAATGTGTCTATATTTTTATGGTAAGGATACAATGTTGCCCACCACCAGGGCCTGAGTTATGCAGGAACATGTGAGAATGGCGTTCCTGCACTTTTATTAGAGCAGGAATGCCGTTCCCGTTTGTGGTCCTGCAGGCACTCAGGGGACGGCAAAACAATGCCACCCCCAAATGCCCCCGACGTTCCCCCTGTCATGGGGGGGCCCAAGAGGTGGCCTGATGGCCACCTGATGGCCCCCCGGCAGGTGCTTGTCTCGCCTGTCAGACGCGGCGGGGGTGCTGTGTCCTCTCTGCTCTGCTCCCTCATGTACCATTTGCTGATGCCGGGAGTAGACAGCCCGCGCCATCAGTAGACTGCCCGCGCGGCAAGAGGGAGCAGAGAGGACACAGCTCCCTCACAGCGTCTGACAACAAGACAGGCAACCTCTACACTGAAGCCCCACTGGACCCCAGGCACAGGTCTACGCCAGCTCTCCAGGTAGGGTGGCTGGGTGGACATTTTAATTTTTTCAAAAAATATGAATAATTTGTGTGTATGTGTGTGTGTGTCTGTGAGTTTCTGTGAGTGTGTGTGTGTGTCTGTGAGTGTATGTGTGTGTGTGAGTGTATGTGAATGTGTCTGTGTGTGTGTCTGTGTGTATATATGTGTGTGTGTGTATCTATGTGTCTGTGTGTGTTTGTGAGTGTGTGTCTGTGTGCCTGTGAGTGTATGTGTGTGTGTCTGTGAGTGTATGTGTCTGTCTATGAGCGTATGTGTGTGTATGCGTATGTGTGCACCTGTCAGTGTGTGTGTGCATGTGTTTATATATGCACACAAGTGTATTTTTTTTGTGGGGGGGTGGGGGGAGTTCCCACACTTTATTCCTCAGGACTTGACCCCTGTCCACCACTACTATTTTCATCAATGCCTATAGAATATATGGTTAATTGTCATATAGGCAATAAACACATGAATCAATTTGCAAGAAAGAACATTGCAACAAGTCTGGGAGATCTCTCATAGGTCAAACCCAGTGGCATATGTTTGACTGGTTTAAAAATGGATAAAATACTGCTATGTGGCTTGCAAATATCTGATCTTCAAAAATGACCTAATAAAGTGTGTTCAGTAATGAGTAATCTCCACGAGCATAATTTAATTTATGTCATGTTGAGAAGGGAGAGAAATCTGGGGCAGCAAATTGTTAAGTGTGGGTACACTAGTATCTGATTCCTTTATTGGGAAAATACCTCTTTCTAAGGACATATTTATGTAAACATGTTGGTAAATTTGCTGCTTGTTTTCATTAAATGAAATGGAAGTTTGACTTGCATATGACTAGTGAATTAATTATGTGTTCAACTTTGGGCTTGATTGAGTTACCTCATAATGCTAGAGGACTATAATTAGATACTAATTACCAACTATACAAGATAGTCGAATACACAGATGACCTTTAAGTTTTCTTTTCTACTGTAGAGAGTTAAAATTAAACCACTATTTTGCCTACAAAGGTTCTCAAGGGAGGAGAAAAATCCAACTATGAAACTTTTTATTGTTTTGGAGTATTGAAGAGGAATTAGTGCTGTGTTTAGATAATTTATATTATGAAAGCTGGTGCACTTTGAATTAATATTCAATTTTGATAGTGTTTTGGTCACTTTTTTAAAATTCATGTTACTATTTTTGTAGAATAGTGTATATGGACAATTGTTTCTCTGTTGTTTTAATTAATAAACAGATAATTTTTAACAAATAATGAAATGCAAAACACCATGAAAGCAATGTTTATAAACTAGTGAACAATTCATATTAGTACATGGACCATATGCAAATACTTTAAAGCTGTTCTCTTCTTCCTAAAATATACTCTTTTAGAAAAAAAATGAATTCTTTTTGACTGCAAGCACATTCTTTAGATAGACTTATTTATCCTGTCGCTTACAAGATGGGAATGGAAAGGCATTCTTGACCCTTGATCCTTTCTTACCACCCCCTGAATACTGAAATGAAAGTGATCTAAGAACTGTTTTCACATCACAAGCTACATGTGCATTCTGAGAAAAAATACTAATCACATAAAATAAACAACCCCACACTCCTACATATGCAATGAATGATCAAGTTACTTTTGTAATCATATTGTTCTAGGGTTTCCAGCAAAGTAAAACCATCTGGAATACATAACTTTAATCTCTCCTCATCGAAAATGTGTCACCCTTATTTTGACAAATGTAATTTTCTGACACACCTCACTTAACCCCTTCATCTAAAACCATTGTTAAATCATTTACTTAATACAGCAACATACCGTTTACTTTTGTTCATATTTGCAAATGGTAATGAACTACTGGTTAAATAAATGATAGGGTTTTAGATAATGGAAACACACATTATTTCTGTAAACCACTGATGGGACTAAAAAAAATCGACACAGAAAAACATATATGCCATAATATAATTGCAGGAAGGTAAACACTGGAATAACATTTGTTTACTGCATTATTTTTTTCACTGGTTTTAACCTGCTGTTAAAGGGATGCTTTAAGCACCACAACAACTTTAGCTTAATGGTGCAGTTTTAGTGTATACATCATGCCACGTAGTATAAAATGAAAGAGGACCAGGCACTATTTAACAGGCACTTTATTGGAACCACAACAGCAAAGTTTCGATCAAAAGGAGTGCCTGGACCTCTTTCATTTTATCCTATCTATTGGGAATCTGAGTGTTTGGTTCCGGTACAGCAAGCACCCTGGCTCAGATTGATGGGAGTGAGTACAGTTCCACCCACACTGCAAAAGGATTCATGCCACTGTAGTGTCACTAGTTAATTATCTACTATTTAGAGGTTAAATAACCTTTTTTTCTGTTTATACAGCCCGCACATCTCTTAGGTGTGACTCACACAAATTCCATTAAAAAAAAGTGTTTAACCCCTTAAGGGCCAAACTTCTTGAATAAAAGAGAATCATGACATGTCACACATGTCATGTGTCCTTAAGGGGTTAAAGGGATACTATAGTCACCAAAGCAACTTTAGCTTAATGAAGCAGTTTTGGTGTATAGAGCATACTCCTGAAGTCTTACTGCTCAATTATCTGCCAATTAGGAGTTAAATCACTTTGTTTATACAACTCTGTGCACAAGTCCCCTGGCTGTGAATTGCACAGCCTACTTTAACACTTTCTGTAAAGAAAGATCTTATGGTTAGACTTCCTTTATCACACATTCTGTTTAATTTACAATTTCTTATCTCATGCTCTGTTAATGCGCCCCTAGACCCTGCAGGACCCTCCTGTATGTAATGAAAGTTCACTTTACAGAGCAGGCGATTAAAATGTTAAATTAAGTAACATCTGATTGAAAGTGAAATTATTTTGTTTTCATGTAGACCAGGGGTCCTCAAACTCCGGCCCCCCAGATGTAGCTGAACTACAACTCCCATGATTCTCTGGCTATCTATGTAATTCAAAGAATCATGGGAGTTGTAGTTCAGCAACATCTGGGGGGCTGGAGTTTGAGGACCCCTGATGTAGACTGTGTAAGTCACAGCCAGTGGAGTTATGACTAAGGCTGCATAAACAGAAAAAAAAAGTGATTTAATTCCTAAATGGCAAATAATTAAGCAGTTAATCTTCAGAGGCATGATCTATATGCTAAAACTGCTTCATTAAACTATAGTTGTTTTGGTAACTCTACTGTACCTTTAATGTTTACAGTACAGTGTGTTTAATTTAGAAGTTATTTCCCCTGTTTAATTATTTGAACTTTAATTGCATACAGGAGGCTGCTGTGAGATTTAGCAGACAATTAACCAAACATTCTAAATTAAACACATTCTGCAATAAATTAGGTTAAAAATGTTGAGCTCCTTTTCAGGAAGTGTGTAGGGAAGTTGTGTGGGTCACAGCCAAGGGAGGTATAGCTAAGCCTGCATAAAGTGATTTAACTCCTAAATAGCAGAGAATCGAGTAGTTGGACAGCTGGTGTATAATCAATATACCATAATCACATCATAAAGTTCAAGTTGTGTTGGTGCTTAGGTTGTCCCTTTAATACTAATGAAGATATTAATGTTAAGACAAATAAAATGAAAGTAGAATTCTAAGCTCCATAATTACTACACAGCAATGTATTAGTTATGGTGCTACTAGGCTTAGGCCTTTGGTATTTTGGTCAAACTGATTTGGAACAGTTTGTTCAAAACCAGGGTCCTACCCCTGCTTGACTGAAATGCTTCTGTTGAAGTTCTACTCCACATTATCAGTGTCAACATCTTTCATAGTTTGATGTTACTGACTGGCAGAATGCCAGTATCACCTGATATGCTTAGGAAGTGAAAATAAACATTGTTAGTAATCCTAGTGGGGGGAGGTGGAGGGGTGGAGTTGTGAGTGCCATACCACATTCTAGCTGCTTACAAACAGAATGAAAAAGGAATTGGGGAACACCACCTACTTTGATTATGAGTGTGTTGATTATCGTGTTTACCCATTCAATACCAAAATCAAGTATTAACATTCTTATTTTCATTCATTTTGCAGTATGTAATCTAGTCTAAAATTTATATAGTTTTATATATATATATATATATATATATATATATATATAATTTATGTATACATACTAACCCACTTTAAACTATAGCTGTGATTATCTGCATGTAAATTTCTTTGCCACAAGCCACTGGTCACTGAGATAATGCATGTCAAGTTGATGAAAATATAAGCTCACACGTTGCTTTCAAACAGTACTGGAAGTTTCAATGGGTCTTATCATGTGGGAATCATTCTCAAATGCAGACATTCTTTTTAAATTCAGTTGACATTTTTGTAAGCTGTACAAGCAAGATTTTTCACAATTTTCTTTATCTATCTACTGTATGTGAGAAAAAAAATGCATTTTTGCTTTTATACTAACATTTCCGACCCTGAGTGGGATATTGCAAAATAAAGAATATCTACACGCACACACACACACACACACACACACATATACTCACACGTACATATACACATACATACTATCCAAAGCTGTAACTTCCTATTGATTAAATTTACATAATTTAGATTGTTAAGTGTGTCAGCAAAGCAGTGTAAACAATAAAGTTGCTGCATTGTGATATATTTATATTCTAGCTATGCATCCCTTGCTTCAAATAAATGTTATGTTAACATTTATTTCTATCAAAAGTGCCTGGTAGAGAAGAGGTTAAATTATAAACGCTAATCAAAAGGACATTTGAGATGTGACTTTTGTTGTGTTGAACATTGTGAAAGAGTCAGAAGCAATTCCATTATTAGAATTCATTATTAGTGCCTCCCTATTACACAATATGTATTAGCTATCCTTTATTTATATTCTTGTCTAGTTATATAGAGTATTATAAAATGTACTATATAAAAATATATAATAATTTAATATGCAGTCCCTTTTGAATTTTGAAGCAAACATTTGCTCTATTCAAGCTCAAAAACAAACGAATGCATGCTGTTAATCAACATGTAATATTGTAGAAATATAGAAGGCATATAAAATGATAAAGAAAGTATGATTAAATTATTAACAGGAATGTTTAAACTATACGTTGATATAGTGAATGTAAAATGATTTTTAAAGCACAAATCTTTTTTTAACAGATATATTTCACGGCTGAAGGATGTAAAGAGGAAACTGAGTGGAGGTCAGTTTAACAGCATGAAACAAAAGCACAGTCAAAAATAGATAATAGATAAAGCTCAGGAGGATGGTATTAACTAGCACAAAAGAAACTGCTCTCCTACTGCAACATTAGATAGAAGGCCTTGAATGGTGGCTAGCCTATGGTAGACTATTGATTATATGATTTAATCACAAGAAGAGTTTTTTGTTGTTGTATGATATATAAATATCATTCTTCCATTTATTTACATTTAATTTTACATATTTAATTTACAAAGACATGTAGAAAAATAAAGGAGGATGCAAATGTTTGACCAAAATAGCTGAAGTGGAAACAGCTATGCTTCACTTTCATCATAAAAATCTAAATCATCACTAAAATCTAATCCAATGAGTTTAATGTGTGATCTCAATTTTTTTGTTACACCGTAATTACTAATGTACCTCTGTTATTTGAAAACAATATAAAAGGGATTAAATTCTAAGTTGCAAATTAATCACATTTTAAACATGGCATGCAATTAGCCAGACAGATTGCTCAGTGGAGATCTGCAGTATTTTAATGTCACTGATTCTAACTCCAAACTCAACTCAATCATTCATCCTCCTGTGGTCAATCAAACATGTACCATTAACTTGGATAATAACATCTAGAGCACAGGACATCCGTGGAAACTAGTGAACAGCTAAATGTACATTAACAGAAAAAGAGTAAATCTTTCCTGCTACGTCATCCATCCATTCTTCACTGGAACCGGAGACCACTGCCACAATTCGTCTGGGTAAGGCAATGTCCTCTACCCACTGGAAATGCCGATATCACCTCATCTGACCGATTCTTCTTGCATGCAGGACTCAATTCCTCTAATCTAAATGCTTACATTACCATATTTAGAAAGAAGCTTTCAGTTCACAGACTAAGCTGATTCAGCTCTCAGCACACAGGCCCAAAGACTCTATCACATGCTCGCTCAAATATAAGAGACAACACTCATTTTCATGGGGGCAAGAATACCCAAACTGCTTCAATGAACACAAGGACTAGTCTCTAACAACATAATAATTAACTTGTGGTGACACAACCAAACAATGCATAACTGGTGTTAGGTAAGAGTAAAACATAATATTTTGAGGGACCATGATCAGTAAAATGTCTGAAATCGTCATAATGAATTACTTATATTTCAAATTTACTCTGTTTTTGTGTAATAAATGTTAATTTTAATTTTTTTTTAAAAAACCCTGTTTAATAAACATAAACAAACTATATAATTACTGGGGATACAAATAAAGTTCAAATGTTTTTTAGTCAGTGCCATACATGAGTCCTTATTATACCTGTTCACAATAAATTAATTCCTGATTATCTACCTACTATCTATCCTCTTAAAGATGTTTACAGAGTGAGATATGCCTGGAATCTGTAGGTAACAAACTTACTCAGTGGCAATTTTTGCTAAAAAAACAACATATAATAAATTGTAAATGTATATTTTCCAGTTGGTTACTCACACTTAGTATGCCAAATAGTGCCTTGCAAATAATCTTCAGGATATTGGCATATCTTCTACGGATCACATTTTTTTCTCCAGGGCTGGTGTTCATTCCCAGCAATGAGGGACCATGATTCAGAGAGAAAAAAAATAAAGCAATCTAGTGCAAGTAAAAAAGTAAATTTAAAACAATTTATTTACTTAAATCAAAGTTAAAAATAGCAGGTGTAATCACAAAAGTCAACACAACGTTCCCCACGCATTTTGTCCTTTTAGGGACTTCCTCATTAATGTTAAGGGGCATAAAATACAAATCCTCCCTTCAGAGTCCTTTTTAAACCCATCTACAGGTTTTCACCTCCTCCAGCTGAATAGAAACTATTACTTTTTAAAATTATATCTTCCCCCCTCCAATGAATCCTGACGTGTTCCATGCTCACATAATAAAAATCTTTCTTATTCAATTTAAGGTAACTATTGCAATGTACTGGTACTATATGTTTGTTAAAATGATTTAATATTATTTTATTTTCTTATATTATTTCTTCTAGTTTTCTGCATTTTCTTCCTATGTATTGTTTCCCGCAGTGACATTGTAACAAATAAATAGCATGTTTCAATGTTACATTTTATACTGAATTTTATTAAAAAATGTATGCCTGTAGTCATTCTTTTAAATTCTTTTACTCACACAATAATCTTTGTGTTCTGCATAATTTGCACATGTTACAATTATTAAAACCTTTTATTTTAAAATTGATTGAAATAATTTTATATGTTGGTTTTGATGCATCACTTGGGGCTAATATACTTTTTATATTTTTTGCCTTTTTATATACTATAGCAGGGGTAGGCAACCTTTTAGCAGCACTGTGCCGATATAGGAATGTGATGTCCCGTAGCGTGCCGGTCTTATTTTATTTATTTTTTTATTGAGGTGTGTATGCTGCCGTATTCTGCTTGTGTTATTTTTACTGTAATTGCTTTGTATCGTTGTATTTGTGCGTATATGCAGGGCCTTCTTTAATAGTAACTGGACCCTTGGCAAAGCATTTGCTTGGGGCCCCCTGGACCCTGTCCCCCCTCCCCAGGCATGCAATCACGTCCTCCACCTCAACGCAGTGGCGGACCTAAAGTAGAGAGGTGCAAGAATTTTTGGGGGGCAACTCCAGAAATGCATTGACAGCTGGGGCTCTACCATTTACCTATGTTTGCAGGTCTGTATTTAGCACTAAGCAGTTTTTGTGTGTTTTAATGTAAACAGGTTTTTGTATGGAATATGTTTGTATGTGGTGTTGGCGTGATTGCAAGCATGTATTTGCGTAGTGTTGGTTTTTGAATGCAGGGGTGTATTTACATATAATTTTGGTGTGTAACACAGACATGTGTTTGTACGTAGTGTTGAAATTTGAATGCAGGGGTGTATTTGTGTGTAGTGTTAGTGTGTGAATGCTGAGATGTATGCACATATACACACACACACAGAGATATATACACACTGAACTTTGCACACACACACACACACACACACACACACAGATACACACACACAGACATGGTGACATACACAAAGATATACTGACACACACACTAAGACATACTGACACATGCTGACACACACACACAGATATACTGACACACAAAGACATACTGACACATACTGACACACAAACATACTGACACACACAGATGACACACACAGATGGCACACACACACTGACAGACATACTGACACAGACATACACTTTAAAACCCACCCTCCAGTTTCCTACCTTTCCTGCTGGTGGCTGAAGGTGTTGGGAGTTGGGGTCTAGCGCTCTTGGCCAGCCCCCCTCCAATCTGCCTACTCTTCTTTCCCGCACGCTCCTCTCTTTGTGGGAGGAAGTGATGCGCGGCCGTCACTTCCTCCCAGCCTGCTGCCGAAAAGCAAAGTGTTAAAGTGCATCAGCGTGCAACCGGGCCCCCGCTGACAGAAGCCCACCGGGTGGTCCTTTGTGCGTGGGCCTCCTTAGTGTGCGGATTACCGGGAAGAGGGTTAGAAATAGTTGAGGCCAGCAGAGCTCACGGAGCAGCTGGCCAGTTTGCCCCACGTTAAAGACGGCCCTGCGTATATGAGCTATTATATTGTATATGTTCATGAGTAGTTTATGGTATTGTGTATGATACATATGAATGTGGGCTGTGTATGGGGGCTGCTTGTGGAATTGTGTGTGTGGGGATGGATATGTCACAGTGTGCGTTTGGTAGTGTGTGGGGGCTGTTTGGGGTATTGCATGTGGGGTTGTGTGCATGTATGTGGATTGTTAGTGGTGTTTCGTTTGTGCGGATTGTGTATATGTTTGTGTGTGGGCTGTCTGTATTATTTGTATGAGGGGAGGGTTATTCTGCATTTCTGTGTATATCTAGCAGTGTGGGTGGCTTCCAGTGGAGACTAGGCCGGCCAGGTACATGTCAAGGACAGGAGCTGCAACAGCAACTGCGAGCTGCTCTACTACAGTGTGGATTCCCATTCACAAGTACTGGGAGGAGGTGATATGAGGTCACTTCCTCTATGTGCTGCAATGCATAAACTGAGGATTGTCCTTCACCACCTTTTCGGATTAGCAGATATCTGAAGTTTTACTGGGATGATAGGCCAGAGCCTGTTTGGCTCTAGCAGCCTTGAGTGCCGTGCAAAGACACCTCGAGTGCCGTGCATGGCACTAGTGCCGTAGGTTGCCTACCCCTGTACTATAGGTTCCTTTTTGGGGATTAAATGACCTAGTATTATTTATTTATTTATTTATAAAATATTTTACCAGGAAAGATACATTGAGATTTCTCTAGTTTTCAAGTATGTCCTGGGTCCACAAATCATTGCATTGTTACAGTTAATGTTCAATAAAATACAAAAACAATATTAATATACAATGTATACAAAATTTAACATAGAACAGGTAGGAAATATATAATCAACCATGACAGGTGCATTCTGTTTTGAGGTATGTAGAGAGGGATCTCTTAAAGGACTTTAAGCTTAGGGAAGATTTTAATTTGTGCGGGAGGTCGTTCCACAAATGCGGTGCTCTGTAGGAGAAGGAGGATCGGGCTGCTTTCTTTTTATATTGAGGTAGACTAAGTAAATTGTTGGTACTGGATCGGAGGTTATAGGAAGTGGGAACAGCCGGGGAAAGCATTGTGTTCAGGTAGGGTGGGAGTTTCCCAGAAAAGCTCTTAAACACAAGGCTGGAAAGATGAAGGGTGCGTCTGGATTCCAGCGACAGCCAGTTTAGTTCTTTTAGCATGTCACAATGGTGGGTCCTGTAATTACATTGTAGCACAAATCGGCAGAACGAGTTATACAATGTGTTGAGTTTATAAATGTGGGATTGCGATGCAGATGCATATACTACATCCCCATAATCAATGATTGGCATCAGCATTTGCTGTACAATCTTTTCCTTTACTGAAGGGCTTAGGATTTGTTTCTGTACAGGGCACCTAGTTTTGGATAAAGTTTAGATGCAAGCTTTTCTATGTGAAGGCCAAAAGATAGATTGGGGTCTAACATCATACCCAAGTATTTGAAAGAGTGGACTGCGGTCAGTGTACCATTTGAAATTGTTTTGATGGATAGGTGGGAATTGTGTAATTTGTGTAATTTAGGTACTGTTCCAAAGATCATTGTGACAGTTTTGTCAGTGTTCAGGAACAGTTTGTTTTTTGCCATCCACTTTTCTACCTCTGTAAACTGGTCTTGAAGCACAGCCTCAAGCTGCGGTAGATCGGAATTGCTCGCATAGATTACTGTGTCATCTGCGTACATGTGTACATTTGAGGATTTGCAGACATTAGGCAGATCATTTATAAATAGTGAAAATAGTAGGGGGCCGAGAATGGAACCTTGGGGAACACCACACGTGACTGGGAGAGGGAGGGAGTCGCTGTCAGAAATGGACACATATTGCGAGCGATCCGATACATACGATCGAAACCAGTTTAGCGAATGATCACCAATACCTGAGTTTTTGAGTTTGTGCAGTAGAATGTCGTGGTCTACTGTGTCAAAGGCCTTAGCAAAATCAAGGAAAATAGCTCCAGTTAGGTCTCCTTGTTCCATGCCAGTTTGAATGTCATTGCAAACTTTTAAGAGGGCAGTTGTAGTGGAGTGATTCTGGCGAAAGCCCGATTGATCAGGAGTCAGATAGTTTGATTGTTGGTAATACTCACATAGTTGCATATGGACACATTTTTCTAAGATTTTTGACAATACCGGGAGCAATGATATAGGGCGATAGTTAGAAACCAAAGTAGTGTCACCACTTTTATGGATAGGCACTACTCTCGCAGTCTTCCAAAGTTTGGGTAAGTATGCAGACACCAAGGATTCGTTAATTAGAGTTGCGACGGGTTTAGCAATTGCCGGCGCACTGAGCTTCAACAGCATTGCTGGGATTTGGTCAGGTCCGGACTGTTTTTTTATTTTTAGATTATTAAGATGTTTTTCAATGACACTAACAGGTACAGGTCTAAAAATGAACTTGTCTATATTGGGCGTTTGCAAATTTAGTGAGACCTGATCCACATTTGTAGTTTCAGGATGTGTGCCATTTATTAGCTTGGCAATCAGGGCAGTAGAGCATCTGACAAAATAATTGTTAAAGGCATTTTCTACATCTAGGGGAAGTTGCAGGGTTTGGTTATCCACTTTGACAGTGGAGGGTTGGGAGTGGATTGGGGGAGTTTGTAGTTTATTTATGACTTTCCAAAAGTTTCTAGGGTTTGAGATGTTATTGTTCAGAGTTTCATAGAAATATTGGGCCTTGGCCAATTTTGTTTGTTTTGTGCATATATTTTGCCATTGTTTATATGCACAGTGATCATTCATAGAGCCAGTACGCTTAAACTTTGACCACAAAGAATCCCGAAACTGGTACATTTGGATGAGGTCAGCTGTGATCCAGTTCATATGTGCTCCTTTTACCCTCACCTTACGCAACGGGGCATGCAGATTCCAAATTTGTAGGAGTTCAGACTGAAAGAATTCAACAGCACAGTCTAGATCTGGGATAATGTTTAATCTGTGCCATGGGAGGTTCTTGATGTCCTTTAGAAAGGATTCAAGATTAAATTTTTTGAAGGACCTAGTTATTTTAACCTTGGGAGAGGATTTAATAGCCTTTATTTTGCGCACACAGTACACTAAACAGTGGGAACTAGGAAGTAACCTAAAGAAATGGACCTCCAAGGTAATATATTCAGAAATATTACCTGTGCTGTGCACTACAGCAGAAAGGCATCAAGAGATTAGAGAGGTCAATGCATGGCTGAAGTCTTGGTGCAGGAAAGAAGGTTTTGGGTTTTGGGTTTTGGGAGGACCGGGTCGATTTTGGATACAACCTGTATAGCCGTGATGGACGGACCTAAACAGGAGAGGGTCTGCTGTGCTGGGGGATAGGATGGCTAGAAAGTTGGAGGAGATTTTAAACTCTTAGTAGGGGGGAGGGAATCTAGGAAATAGAGATAAGATAGAAAGGAGGTGGGCTTTAACTCAGTATAAGGCTCAGAATAAAGGGGTGGAGATGGGGGAGGGGTAAGCTCAGAATAGAACAGGTATGTAATATTCATAAAAATTCACAAAAAGTACAAATGACTCATGATAATATTAAATGTATGCTTACTAATGCAAGGAGCCTAAATAACAAAATGGAGGAACTAGAGGCAGTAGCATACACTAAACAATATGATATAATAGGCATAACAGAAACATGTTGGGATGAGACACATGACTGGGCAGTTAATTCAATGGGTACACATTAATTAGGAAGGATAGAAAACACAAGAAGGGTGGTGGGGTATGTTTGTATGTCAACCATGAGTTAAAGTCAAATGTTAGGCATGTGGAGTGTGACGAGGAAAATATGGAAGCTTTATGGGTAAAGATCTGCTTGGGGCAAATGGAGATAAATCAATTATTGGTTGGGATATGTTATAAACCACCTAATGTAAATATTAATGAGGGAGATCAGCTGTCAGAGCAAATGTGGAAAGCTAAAAATTTGGGTAACGTGCTGATTATTTGAGATTTTAATTACCCGGACATAAATTGGGAAAGATTGACTAGTACTTCAGCAAGGGGAATCTGGTTTTTGAATGTGTTAAAATACACCTTCATGTCACAACTGGTAGAAAGCATGCTTGTCCGGATCTCGTTATAAGAAACAATGTTGATCTTTTGACCAACATTCAAGTAGGGGAGCAATTCGGAAATAGTGATCACAATATGCTAATTAAGATAGATAGATAGATAGATAGATAGAGTACTTATTCATGCACCCAGAAGAGCAGCAACCGGTCAACAAAATTCACTCACTTTTGCATTCTGTAATTTATTGACTGATATTTGTTTTTGGATGAAATTAACATATTTCTTAATTTTTGTTAAATTTGGGATGCATTTGAAAACTAATGCTTATGTCAGTAGGCCTGAAGACATCTTCCACAATTTTGCCCGATTCAGTGGATTCAGAAGTATTGTCGACGAGATACACATACCACTCCCCTCCAATCAAATGCTGCTATGAGCAGAATTTGATTGCAGGACAGAGTTTGACAATTGAAAGCCACTAGAGATATATTGAATCCTTCAATGGCAAGAATGACAATACCACTGCACCCAAAATACTTCATTAAATTAAGTGATCTGGGTGACTTTAGTGCTCCTTTAAGCAGAAAGTTCCAGACATTTGTTCTGAGTTATAGAATTGAAAACATCAAATTTGTAATTTCTGTATTTTTAACATTTATTTCATTTGCAGCATTCATTTGATAGCATCAATTTCGCATAGTATGTTTAATGTATGGGTATATTTATAAAACACTGTTTTTATATCTTGCTGTAAAAACAGTGTAAAATCTGTCACTATGGTTTCCTTTTTTACCATTAAAGCAAAGTTGTCACACAAAGAACCCTTACACTAATGAGAAGACTGTAAAAAGTGTATATTAACATTTTTCTTAACTGTTTTGCATTTTCAAGATATTTTTAATAATACATTTTAACCTAACTGCCAGGGAAATGATTATTATTATTAATAATACTCATAATCATTTTATAGAGAGCTCCTATTCCCAAGGGAGCTCAAAGTGCTTAATGCATACTCTCACATTTTACTAAAATGGCAGATGATTATTAAATGTTATGGTTATGCAAAAGGAGCAGAGAAGTCCTACATATAACACACTATATGTGCACAATTCTGCACATGTTTATGTACAGATTTCATTTAAAAAAAATGCAAAGTATATTGTTATACTTTTAAAAAATCAATAGAAAATTCATCCAAACATATTGATCCTTAACCCCTTAACGCCGTTACGACGTACCATGCCGTCCCGCATTAAAAGGGCTTTAAAGCCGTTGAGGCGGCATGGTACGTCGTAATGGCTTTGAGCCCCAGGAGATGAGTTGTACTCACCTCCGCCGCGATCCTCTTCTGGGGGGCTGCCTGACAGCCCAGGCAGCCCCCCTCCGGCAAATGAGGCCCCCCGGGGCCATGTGATCGCTCTCAAAGAGCGATCACATGGCCCCCTATAGCTGGCTATGGATCTGCCAGCAGGGGGACTGTCTAAAATATCAGACAGTCCCCCTGCTGGTGGGATCTGTAAAAAAAATATATTAGACATGTGTAAAATTAAAATAAATAAATATATATATATATATATATATATATATATATATATATATAGAATATACAAAAGGAAGGCTTGCACTCACGGTCTGTATAATGAAATATCTTCTTTATTCCAAAATTTTTAAAACATGATATAAGTCATCGACGTTTCAGCCATCTATTGTGGCTTTCATCAGGATCAGTTTAGCACAAAAATACAAAGTGTATTTTAATATTAATATAAGTATATATATTAATATTAAAATACACTTAGAATGACGTTACATATATATAATATGTATATATATTATATATATAATAGATGTACATATATATATATTATATATAAATACATATAATTAAAATAATAAATAAATAAAATAATAAAATAAATAAAATAAATAAAATATTGAAACAAAATTTTATATAAATTATATATGCATATGTAATTTCATTCTAACTGTATTTTGTTATTAATATATATATATCGGTAACAAAATACACTTAGAATGACATTCTATATCTATCTATCTATATATAAAATACAAATAACCGCAAATATATATATATATAGATAAATACATATAATTACATAAAAGATTACATTAGTATACACGTAGAATTTAAATACCTATAAATGCATATATATTAAAATTCTACGTGTATATTTAAATAATCTTTTAACGTAATTATGTGATTTGATTAATTAAAATTTTATTGACACGCCTGACAACACAGGGAGAAAGTGCAGAGAATTTAATTTGCAAGCACTATATTTGACCCTGTAACCAGTGGCGTACATACCGGGGTCGCAGGGGTCGCGGCTGCGACCGGGCCCGGCCCACCAGGGGGCCCGGCCGCCCTGCAACCCAGGTATGTATGTCACTGGGCCAGCCTCTTCTCCTGGGGGGCCCAGGAGCCAGCCACCTCAGGGCCCCCCGAGGCTGGCCCTGCTGTCACCTGGCTGGCCGGTCCTGCGGGCGCACGAGGGAGCACTGTCTCCTGGGTGCTTCATCTTCAGCTCCCTCGCACACCGCACTGATACCGGAGCCAGAAGATGACGTCATCTTCCGGCTCCGGCATCAGTACGCGGTGCGCGAGGGAGCTGAAGAGGAAGCACCCAGGAGACAGTGCTCCCTCGTGCGCACGCAGGACCGGCCAGCCGGGTGACAGCAGGGCCAGCAACACCACTGGACCGCAAGGAATCCCCTCAGCTCTCCCACAGGTAAGGAGGCTGGGGGGATTTAAAAAAAATGTGTTTGTGAGTGTGAGTGTATGTTAGTGATTGTGAGTGTGTGTAAAAGTGTGTGTTATTGAGTGTGTTAGTGTGTGTGAGTGTATGTTAGTGTGTGTTTGTGAGTGTATGGTAGTGTGTGTGAGTGTGAGTTAGAGTGTGAGTGTGTGTTAGTGAGTGTGTGTTAGTGAGTGTGTTAGTGTGTGTGAGTGTATGTTTGTGAGTGCGAGTGTATGTTTGTGAGTGTGAGTGTATGTTAGTGTGTGTGAGTGTGTGTTAGAGTGTGAGTGTGTGTTAGAGTGTGTGTAAGTGTGTGTTAGTGAGTGTGTTAGTGTGTGTGAGTGTATGTTAGTGAGTGTGTTAGTGTATGTTAGTGTATGTTTGTGAGTGTGAGTGTATGTTAGTGTGTGTGAGTGTGTGTTAGAGTGTGAGTGTGTGTTAGAGTGTGTGTTAGTGAGTGTGTTAGTGTGTGTGAGTGTATGTTAGTGTGTGTTTGTGAGTGTGAGTGTATGTTAGTGTGAGTGTGTGTTAGAGTGTGTGTGAGTGTGTGTTAGTGAGTGTGTTAGTGTTAGAGTGTGTGTGTTAGTGTGTGTGTGTTAGAGTGTGTGAGTGTATGTTAATGTGTGAGTGTGTTAGTGTGTTAGTGTGTTTGTGAGTGTGTGTTAGTGAGTGTGTAAGTGTGTGTGTGTGTGTTAGTGTGTGTCTGTTACTGAGTATGTTTGTGTGCATCTGTTAGTGAGTGTGTATGTATGTCTGTCACTGAGTGTGCGTCTGTCAGTAAATGTGTGCGCCTGTTCATGAGAGTGTGTGTGTGTGTCTTAAGCACTTACCTTTCTCCAGCGCCGGACTCCCTTGGCGCTGGGAATCTCTCCGCCCTGATCCGCCTCTCAGCTCCGAATGCACATGCGTGGCAAGAGCCACGCGCGCATTCAAACCGCCCATAGGAAAGCATTACTCAATGCTATCCTATGGACGTTCAGCGTCTTCTCACTGTGATTTTCACAGTGAAAATCGCAGAAAATCCTCTAGCGGCTGTCAATGAGACAGCCACTAGAGGCTGGATTAACCCTCAGTGAAACATAGCAGTTTCTCTGAAACTGCTATGTTTTCAGCTGCAGGGTTAAAACTAGAGACCTGGCACCCAGACCACTTCATTGAGCTGATGTGATCTGGGTGTCTGTAGTGGTCCTTTAAGTGTATGTGTTTATGCATGCACTGGCGTACATACCGCGGTCACACAGGTCGCAGCCCTGCGACCCGGTGCCCGCCGCCGTGTGTTGCGGCCCCAGCCCACGCAGAGTAAGCGCACGCGCGGGGGGGCCCACGGATCAGTTTTCGCACCGGGGCCCCATGGGTTGTGTGTACGCCACAGCCTGTAACTCTCCAAGAAACCATAAAACCTGTACATAGGGGGTACTGTTTTACTCGGGAGACTTCGCTGAACTCAAATATTAGTGTTTCAAACTGGTAAATTGTATTACAACGATGATATTTTAAGTAAAAGTGACGTTTTTCGCATTTTTTACACGCGAACGGCACTTTTATGGTCTATATTATTGTTGTAATATGTTTTACTGTTTTAAAACACTAATATTTGTGTTTAGTGAAGTCTCCCGAGAATAACAGTACCCCTCATGTACAGGTTTTATGGTGTTTTGGAAAGTTAGAGAGTCACATATAAGGTTGCATTTCATTTTTTTTCACATTGAAATTTGCCAGATTGGTTATGTTGCCTTTGAGAGTGTATGGTAGCCCAGGAATGAGAATTACCCCCATGATGGCATACCATTTGCAAAAGTAGACAACCTGAGGTATTGCAAGTGGGGTATGTCCAGTCTTTCTTAGTAGCCACTTAGTCACAAACACTGACCAAATATTCGTTTTTTGCTTTTTCACACAAAAACAAATATGAATGCTAACTTTGGACAGTGTTTGTGACTAAGTGGCTACTAAAAAAGACTAAACATACCCCACTTTCAATACCTTGGCTTGTCTACTTTTTCAAATGCTATGCCATTATGGGGGTAATTCTCATTCCTGGCTACCACACCATCTCAAAGGTAACATTACTAATCTGGAAAATTTCAATTTGAAAATGGAATGTTCTATATTTGACCCTGTAACTTTCCAAAACAACATTAAACCTGTTAATGGGGGGTACTGTTGTACTCGTGACACATCGCTGATTACAAATATGTGCATTTTTTTGCAGTATTATGACATTCACAGTTAAAATGTCAGACGGAAATGCAAATTGTAAAAAAATCTTATTTTCTCACATTTTTTTAAAATTTTATTCATAATAAATTATGTTCCATATATGAATGTTCCATATATGAATAGTTAATGATAAATTAAAGCCCTGTTTCTCCTGAACAAAATTATATATAATAAGTGTGGGTGCATATAATTTGAAAGAGGGGAACTACGGGTGAACAGACATATAGCGCAAATTCTAGTTTTTGTTTACGTTTTGTTTTGATCAGAACGTGCACTATTGACTCCATCCTGAAGGGGTTAAGAATGGAGGCAATTGGGGGGCGGGGCCGGACCGCCGAGCTGGCTGGTCGCACGCAAGACCAGCTCCTGCAACCTAAGAAGGAATTATATAAAAACCTTGCGATTTCTGCCTTAAAACTGACCGGCAACGGCGCCCCCCACCGGGCGGAGTACCCTGGAACCAGGGTGATGCTGGCCTGATAGGCTTCAGTCCCCTGGGAGAGAAAGCCGATCTGACTCCATTGCGGCCTAGGCGAGCGGGGCGGACGGCCGCTGCCTTGCCGCACGCCGTCCAGCACTCAAAGTCAGAGCCACGGGGACACCGGCCCCGTACCCCCCCTATGGACAGGGGGGGTGATCCCGGTCTACACCCTCGGGACCCGACCACTGACAGGTACAACCGGCGAAACAGCACGGCCATTAAAACCCGCGCTCCAGTCACAGACACCAAGATGGCGGAGGCCACGTGGGATGGAGTCCTGATCTGTACCTTCCCAAACTGCTCATCCACAGCGGCAGCTCCTAACAGGCACAGGTCCTTACCGAACTCACACACTTGCAAGCACTCCTGCATATGAGGCTGAACTTGACCGTCCACATGGCCGCTGTCAGAAAGATTTTCAAAAGCAGATCGGGCACAGCGGAGGTCTCGTCCAGCATTACAGCCTGTGCACCCTGATACCACACACCAGCGGCTACGGAGGGGAGACATATCCCGACCGTCCGAAGAAGGACTTGTGATAAAGGAAAGACTCACCTTTCGCCACCTCTCCCTCAGGAACTCTGTACCATCAAGGCCTGAGATATGATGCCTGGTGCAATACCCCTTCACTTAGCCTGCCTATGGACCACGCCGTAATTAACACCCAACCTGTAGATCTCACTAGCTTGCCTCTAAATGACTGTCACTACTTGCAATCACAAATGCATGTTTAAACGTTGTTTAACCCGATAAATGACAAATGCAGGATATGAATGGGCACACTTGATTTATCTAAGAAACGCGACTTAACTAGAGACAGACACAATAATCAACACATGACCCACCTGTTTCTTTACTTTAAGACTAGACTGGTCGGACCGCCTGTCATTGCTCACTACCACGTGGAACATGCACGCCATACTAGAGCACAGTTAAGCGAGAAAAGTAAGACCACACTTAGGGCCCGAGGGTAAAGCGACGACATTCAACACATCTCTTAAACTTAAGCTATAGTAACTAAACGACTGACATATTCACTATTGCTAACCAGCTTGCGCCCAGCTTGATTCTGATATTACTATTTTATGCTTTGCTTACCTTTTGTACAATAGTCTACTTAGAAAGGCGTTACTGACAGAATAGCATGTTCATAACATATTTCAAAAATGTGCAGAAACCCTCATGCCATAAATGTAAAACTACTGTGTTTATGCCTTTAAAAATGCTGTTGTGGCACTGATAAATACTATGTTACTCCTTGCACAAAGAAAAAAAAGAATAAAAAAAAAAAAAGAATGGAGGCAATTGTAAGTTCTGATCAAAACAAAATGTAAATAAAATCTGGAATTTAACTCCTTCATATTACGTGCACCACACTTATTATATATCATTTTATTCAGGGGAAACAAGGCTTTAATTTCATATCACCTATGTAAATATTAAACTTATTATGAAAAGAAATGTACCAAGTGTGAAATTAAGACATTTGTAAATTTTTCAAGTTCTCCATGTTATTTTAACTGTGAATGTCATAAAACTGCAATAAAATACACATATTTGTGTTCAGCGATGTCTCACGAGTACAACAGTAACCCCCACCATGTTCAGGCTGTATGGCGTTATGGAAAGTTACAGGGTCAATATAAGGCTTGCACATTTCGGTTTGGTAGATTGGTTTGCTGGGCCTATGTTGCCTTTGAAACCATATGGAAGCCGAAGAATGAGAATTACCTCATCATGGCATACCATTTGTAAATGTAGACAGCCCAATATATTCAAAATGGGGTATGTCCAGTCATTTTTAGTAGTCACTTAGTCACAAACACTGGCCAAATTCAGCATTCATAAATGTTTTTTGCATTTTTGCACACACAAACGGCACTTTCACTGATTATATAATCATCATGATATGTTTTACGGCTTTGAAACATTTATACTTGTGTTTAGTGAAATACAACAGTACACCCCATGTACAGATTTATAGTGTTTGGAAAGTTACAGGGATATATATATGGTTTGGAAATTAAATTGCCTGGACTTCCTGCCTGGATTGTCAGGCGGGTCCCTCAAAATGTAACTAATAAAACAACTTCATTTTTCTTAGTTATTTTTATTTATTTAGATATATATATATCATTTCATTATAAGCGTCTTTTGATATATGTATATGTATATATATGTATATATATCAAAAGACGCTTAGAATGAAATGATATATATATATATCTAAATAAATAAAAATAATGAAGAAAAATTAAGTTGTTTATATATATATATATATATATATATATATATATATATATATATATATATATATATATATATAATCAAAATACAGTTAGAATGAAATTACACATAATTTCATGTTTTGGCCTGATGAAAGCTCCATGTGCGAGCTGAAACGTTGACCTTTTTAACTCCTTAAGGACACATGACATGTGTGACATGTCATGATTCTCTTTTATTCCAGAAGTTTGGCCCTTAAGGGGTTAAATGGATTGAATAAAAGTTAAATTTTATTTGAAAATCTCTACAAAGTCCTTGGAGTGTGGTCATCCAACACAACACAATACCAGGCAGGAGGGGCCTGGGTTGCAGATAACCATCTCTCGCTTTGGGAGATACCACTAGCACACAGGGACACACATGCCAACACATTACATACAGGGGGGTTAAACTTTGGGCTCGGCACCCAGGCAGGGAAGGGGTCACACAGGTAAAACACATATCGTTAGATAGCCCCAGGTTCCATCTGGGATCCCTGCAAATAGTGGGGCTATCAGGTGTACAGAGTCCAGCATCTGAAGTCTGAGGCTCTGTACGTCCCCGAAATCAGTTCCATAGCATTGCATGGTTTTATCTGGTGAATTCAAACTTCACGCCAAAACCAAGCAACAGCCAATCCGCTGAAATGCGCAAAACCCATTCGGGAGGAGAGGGGTTTCACCGTCCAATCAGAAGACAGGGTGCAAAACCTGATTGCACCAATCCACAGAGAAGCGTGAAACCACTTTGTGCCAATCAGTGCTCAAGGAGGAGAGGGGGTTCACCGCCCAATCAGGAGAAAGGGCGCAAAACCCTGTTGCGACCAATCAGCGATCCCTCGTGTCGACCAGGAGAATGTTGCGAACCCAGTTTGAATCCTGTGGATTCCTTGTTGGAGCGTGTCCCTCTTCCCGGTAGATATCGCCACGCTGGTATCCACCTGAGAGAGCGCTTTCCTGGGCAGCCACAAGCCTAGCCTCCTAGCTCCAAGGTTGGGGTGTAAAGAGTGATTATAGCTCTGTTGGGAGCGGGTAGGATGATCCCCAACACATGGATCGAAGACAGCTGGCGGCGATTCAGGATGCAAATGCTCCCCCCGTGGGTGTTTGGGCATATGAACTGGCGGCAACCCAGGGGAAGCATGCGCCGCTTGTTTCCCTTGCAGTCTGCGGTTTTCACATCTCGTTATCTCGTTAGAATTTAAGGGCAAAATTACAGAAAGGCGGAAAATTGCAAAGGGGAAACACACATTCCAGGAGAGCACATCCACACAGGAGAGGGCAATTTACAATTAAGCAGTGGTCCCATCACTTTATATATATATTACATAGTTACATAGTTAGATAGCTGAAAAGAGACTTGCGTCCATCAAGTTCAGCCTTCCTCACACCTGTTTTTTGCTGTTGATCCAAAAGGAAAAAAAAAAAAAAAAAAAACCCCAGTTTGAAGCACAATTTTGCAACAAGCTAGGACAAAAAATTCCTTCTTGACCCCAGAATGGCAGTCAGATTTATCCTTGAATCAAGCAGTTATTACCCTACATTGAAAGATTATATCCTTGAATATTCTGTCTTTGCAAGTATGCATCTAGTAGCTGTTTGAACATCTGTATGGACTCTGATAAAACCACTTCTTCAGGCAGAGAATTCCACATCCTGATTGTTCTTACAGTAAAAAAACCTTTCCTTTGTCTTAGACGAAATCTTCTTTCTTCTAGTCTAAACGCATGGCCTCGTGTCCTATGTAAAGTCCGGTTTGTGAATAGATTTCCACACAATGGTTTGTATTGGCCCCGAATATATTTGTATAATGTTATCATATCCCCTCTCAGGCGACGTTTTTCTAAACTAAATAGGTTTAAATTTATTAACCTTTCTTCATAGCT
Source organism: Pelobates fuscus (assembly GCF_036172605.1). NCBI lineage: Eukaryota > Metazoa > Chordata > Amphibia > Anura > Pelobatidae > Pelobates > Pelobates fuscus. Next base: position 239,898,281 of record NC_086318.1, read on the forward strand.
GATATGTTCCATTCCTTTTATTAATTTTGTAGCCCGCCTCTGCACTTTTTCTAGTGCCATGATATCCTTCTTTAGAACAGGTGCCCAAAATTGCACAGCATATTCAATATGTGGTCTTACCAGTGATTTATAGAGAGGCAAAATGATATTCTCGTCCCGAGAATGAATGCCCTTTTTCATGCATGACAATACCTTACTGGCCTTGGCCACTGCTGATTGACATTGCACATTGTTGCATAGTTTGTTGTCTATAACAATTCCCAAGTCCTTTTCGTGTGTTGTTATCCCTAATTCGCTTCCATTAAGGGTATACGTTGCTTGTGTATTCTTTACGCCGAAGTGCATAACTTTGCATTTTTCAACATTAAATTTCATCTGCCATTTGAGTGCCCAGTCCTCCAGTCTATCTAAATCCTTCTGCAGCAAAGTAATATCTTGCTCACATTGTGATTGTTATATAAAAAGTTGTAAGAAAAATACTACTTAGATCATATATACATATATGATCTAAGTAGTATTTTTTATTATTAAACTGTTCTTACAACTTTTTTATTACATTGCCGGCATTAGGGTGAATGCTTGACAGCCGGAATGGGAGTGGACAAGGTAAGACCCCAGGATGTCAGCGACATTCAATGATGCCCAGTGGTGTGTAGGACCGCCCTCTAAGGACAGCAAAGACTGCCCATCATCCTTAAGCGGTTAAATAAAAATAAATCAAATAATAAATCATTATTTCCTGCATATTGTACTCCTAATTACCACTTGCTACCAAGACATTTTGTCTCAGTATAGAAAAAGGCACCTACCTGTGTACTGCTATGTAGAAATGGATACAATATTTCCTACCCTAATGGCTATGCAATATCAGCTAATTTTGCAATGCAATTTATTAGTTGTCAAAATTAGATTATTATATCTATTACGTGAAACCGCTACAATGAAGGCATTTAAAAGTTTAAAAAACAGCAGAAGAGTAATTTAATTTGAAAAAGGGGGATTTTTTTAATATAAAATGGAGTAGGTGAGTGGGTCAATAACTCACCTTTAATTTTTTGTAAAATCCCTTTTTTCAAATTAAACTTAACTTGATAGTATGAACTTTAGGAAGACTATATGCTCCATGAGTTGTGGGGATATTTGTGAGCATTATAGATTAAAAATATTCCCTGAAACAGAAAGCAGTTTCTCACTTTGGACACTTGTCAGTGGACATAACAATAGCTGCTGGCCAACCAGATGGAGAGCAGGCCACACACTCTTCTTCATATCCCATTAGCTCAGAAGGTCAGCAGTAGGTGGCAGAGCACATTCAGATGGGTAAGCTCTAGTCATTTCAGAAACACTATTCTTCTTCCAGGTGCTTGGTGCCTCAGCCTAAAACACATACGTTACACTCTGCTGGGCTAGCACTGCTGCTGATTCTAGTAGCTGACATGTCAGGTTAAAGCTGCAAACCTCTTTCAACCAACATGCCCCTTTTTCATTGCAAATCACCAATCCTGTCAATACGTCCATAGTTGTTATTTACTCCTACCATCACACAGGAAACCTAGCATCAGTTCAGGATATAATGTAACTTGTTTATTTAGATGAGCTTTGAGTAGATCTTTCAAGTTCCTGACCACTTTTGCTAAATTGGTCTGTAATGTGCCACTAGGAACAATTAACTGACATCACTGTAGCTCAAATTCTCTGTGATGTCCCTTAATGATTGAACGACTGTCACTATCTGCCCTATTATTGTCCAGTCCTCATGTGGGGACCCAATGCCAATATACTGGTCAGTGATAGACTATGGACTTCCCTCTGTTGTTCCAAAATTCTCTCCAGCATGTCTGCAATAATGTTCCACTGTTACAGATATCCTGTTTATAGACAGTGTGCTGAGAGCCCTCTTTTCTTTTGCTCCTCTGTCAAGATTTGGTTAGCCTTCACAGTATGGTGGAAATGACGAGCAATCCTGCTGCAACAATCAAGTATGGTAACGGCCTTTGTGTTGATTTCTGGAATTGTAGCCTTCACTGCAAGATGTAGGATATGTGCAGAACAGCACATTCCTGCAAAGGTACCATCTTGCAGAACGTTGGCCTTGTTACCATTTTCTTTTTTTTTACCACAAACCAGATTTGCACATTAGTGCCTTCCTGTTCTCTTAAACAATTTGCCACCATTTTCCTGATTGCCTTCATCACTTAGCAGGTTAGGTGTATAGCCCTTCTCCCCTAAAGATCTACTACCTTCCCAACATGATGATGAGGTTAGACACTCTTTACTAAAACCATTATACCCATGCACTGTGGGCTACAAGGATTAGAAGGCATTCTGACCAGTAGGAGCACCCCATAAATCTGTGGAGATGTGAATTAAGCTACCTACAATCTTAGCCAGCTGTTCCTTCAAGATTACCATGAAGGAATGGTACAGTGATGGGGCTGTATTATTTCTGAAATTTGAACATGACGGAATAACATATTGTGGAGCAAGGACTTGCAGCAGTAGCTTGCAGGACTGCCCTGCTATCACAGAAAGGCGAGTGATTTTCTTAAATACTACCACAAAATACTTATGCACCATCACCAATTTTCACATCAAAAGTTGTACTTAGCTTATAAAGATGGTGAAAAAATGTGTAGATGCTTTACCAGGAACTTATTTACAAAAGTTCCTTAACACAGATATTTACACAACACACATGATGGGAAAACAGCATAGATTCTATAAAAAAGAACATATACAACACAATAAGTGTAAGAGATTAAGAAAACAAACAAACAAAAATCAGGTAAAATTAAGCACATATGTGTCTCCCCTGTAGCTTGGAGGAAAGCAGCTCACACCCTCCAGGAACCGGACCACCTGGTTGTTCCAAGAACTTCAACCAAAACTAAAATAAACATAAACTATTGCGCAAATGGTCCTATAAAGTGGCCATCCTCAGTATACAATAAAAAGATTAAAAAGTAACAAAACAATGAGCTGTACCATTTAAATGTCTCCCCACTCTTGTCCTTTTGGTCCGGCTGTCGACATGGCTCCTCTTCCCCAAACCATGAGGATGTTGCATGTTCACACTTTTCCGAACTCTTCTTCACTCCAAGTGTGTTCACTTGGCAATCAAGAATGCTAGCATTTGTCATGCATTCCACTTGTAGTTCCTCCCAGCCCTATTCCTATCCCAAACTATAATAATATAATATATGTTTTTGGATCATACATTGATGTGTCAAGAAACCATTTTCCTATTTGATTTGGCTAGTATCCCTGTTATCATATGATTCTACAATTTTCTCCACTGGATGAGGTGATTCTAAACCAGAGAGAGATGGACTTAAACAAGATTGCATGCATGCAGGAGGATAGTGCACACTACCAGGATAAAATAGTGGAGTGCTGCATCTCCTCACCAGACTTTCTTCTTGTAATCCCTCTAGCTCATAGTAAAGTAACTCCTGGGCCAGACTTTAACAAAATATGTCTGCAGTGGTGGGAATAATAGAAATATCATCACCATATTCCTCACTACCTCCACTAAGACCAGACATTGGGAATACTACTTTGTTACTCTGCTCTACCTCTTCAGTAAAGATTGTTTCTGATGTCACTGACATACTAATCTTTGCTGATCTCTCCTTTAGTTGCTTCTTAGGGGGCTACAAGAACTAGAGGGTAAGATTTGTTTGTTTCTTAATTTGTCCTTATAACATTTCAGTTTGAGATTTCGGACAAATTGCAGTTCGTTGAAAATGTGCAAACAGTCTTTTGACTGTTGTTAATCTTAAAGCCATTTATTGAGGACTATGATCTTGATGAATAGTAATGTATTATAGAACCTGATAAATTCAATGGAAAATATTTTATACATTTTCAGTATTAAAATAATCAATAATATTTGATCTGGTATTTATCAACTCCACATGCTCTTTTAACGGCAGGCATTACATCGATCCAAACAGAAAGTTTTTTCGGGGACCGATAAACTGTTCATATATGTGATTAGCTGATATACATTGCCCACCACTAACATTGGCACATTTAGTAAATATGAGCAAAGAAGACTGCGAAAAAAACACCATGCTACTTTATTTTTTTTTTTTTTTTTTTTTAATTCTTTATTTTTGTTGACAGGAAATAACGTACACACATCGAGAACATCACATAATGCATATCCATCGTCATACATACAGCATATGTGGTTCAGTAATTCAATACATGTTGACAGGAAATAATGCACTCACATCGGGAATATCGCATTATGCACAGCCATTGACATATATACAGCATTTTGGGTGCAGTACAGTAAAAAAGTATGCCTGTCAGTATTCCTCGGTACGTTCAACTACTAACTGCCAACTTTAGTTGTAAAAGGTTATGAACGAGAAAAAGTGTGTAGTGATTGCCTAGGAACCACCACTTACGACTTTTACTAATGCCGCATGTCCGTCTGAAGTCCTCGGTATGTCCAGCTACTGGCCGTCAACTTTTAGATTTTATGTGGGTATGAACGAGAAACCCTAAGGAAAGAATTAACACCTGTACCTCTGCCAATGGACAGTGACACCCATGCCGCAGGATTGTATCTGTTCCCAGGGGGCGTGCTGCTATCACGTTAAGAAGGTGCGTATTAGCAACGGTGAGGTACCTACGGCAGGATGCTATATGTTTACCACACCCTGTCCGCCGGAGGGGCCATAGGGTCCCCTGCCGCAGACAGCAGTGTATGTTCTCATCTAATACCGGTGACCGGTGGGATCCTCAAGGGTTGTGGCGTATATGCCTCTAAGCCCCCCTATGTCAGGAGTGCCGTCCTATTTGTATCTCTACTTGCTCACAGTACGAGAGTAGAGGTGTTACAGAGAGAAATAGAGATAGGGAAGGGAGAGAGAGGTGAGAGAGTAGAGAGGGGAGGGTGCTGGGGGGGGGGGGGAGGCGAGGAGCGATGTCTCACTGCTTCCCTATCACACAGACTCTATGTCCGCTAAGCAAGTCAGCCCAGGGGGCAGGCCTCCCAAGGAGCCCATACTTTCTGGAAGCGTGTTTGTGTTCCTCGAACTCTTGCGGTCAGATCATCCATCAAGTAAACTTCCCTAATTCTGTTAATGACTCCGTTAATTGGCGGTGTGGATTGTTTCAGCCAGTCCGCCGCAACTGCCCTCCTGACTGCCAACGTTATCTTATGAATAAGGGCTTGTTCATGCCTAGTCCACCCGTCTATTGATCTGCTAAGTAGGTATACCCAAGGGTCTAGGGGGGGAGCTCTGTTAAATACCTGGGCTAGGAGGTTTTTGATTTGTTGCCAGAAACTTGCGATCAAGGGGCATTCCCACCACATGTGTATGTATGTCCCTTTTACCCCGCACCCTCTCCAACATACATCTGTAGGGGTCCTGTTCATGCGGTATAGTTGGACAGGAGTTGTGTACCAGCGGAACATCGTCTTAATTGCTTGCTCCTGCAGGGTTACACAAACAGAGGATTTATGGTTTGCCTCCCATATTTCCTGCCATTCTATCCCTTCCAGCTGCTCCCCTAGGTCCCTTTCCCATTGTTCCGTGTAGGCTAGCACGCTCCCCTCCCTAGTTGTCGAGCAGATGTGAGCGTAGAGCCGGGTAATCAGGCCCGTAGGCATTTGGTCTTGGGTGCATATTTGTTCGTAGAATGTCATGGGTTTTCGAGCCGCCTCCCTGACCCAGGGCTTTTGTACAAAATCTTTTATTTGGATGTATCTAAAAAAATCGGCGGGAGTGAGATGGCCTCTTTGTTGTAAGGCATCAAACGACACTATCTCCGAGCCCTGCACCAGCTGTTGTATGCGTTGCAAGCCTATACTTTCAAGATTCCTGAAACTACGCGCTGCCATGCCTGGTGGGAATGCTCTATTTCGTAGGTACGGCATTAGTGGGGATGGGGAAGATGCCAATCCGTATCTCTGTTGAGCTCTGTCCCACAGATGAATAGAGTTCAATATCGCTGGACATGTTGATCTAATGATGGGTCTATGTGTTCTGGGAACCCATATGAGTAGCTGGGGGATGTCCGCCCCCACCATCAAGGATTCCAGCTCCACCCACTTCCTCTCACCAGTGTCAGGGTACCTGAGGCCTCTACCTCTAAGGGAGGTAGAGACTTGGTGGTGTATCCGTCCAGGCGAGCTGTTTCCTCCGTTCCTCGCGGTTCATCCAGTCACTTAAACACCGGCCGCGAGGAATCCACGTCCTTTTCTAGCAGGACGCTCAATACGTGACGTCATGACGCTAGCACGAGCAATCTGTCACTCAAGTGTCCGATATCCAATCGGTACTTGTCAGAGGCGTGATTTCCATCCAGAGCCAGGGTATTTAAGCTTACTCCTTACTTCAGCTCATTGCCCTGTCGTGGTTCTAGCTTGTCTAGTCACTCAGTGCTCTGGTATTCTAGTTTGCTCTATTGGTTTTGACTCGGCTCGTTGTACTACCCTGTTTCTCTGTTATCCCTTGACCCGGCTTGTCTCTCGCTTATCTGTCTTCTCGTTCCCTCGACCTCGGCTTGCCTCTGACTATTCTTTACTCTCGGTACGTTAGTCCGGCCATTCTAAGGCCCGGTATACGTACCTTTCCACTCTTTGTACTCTGCGTGTTGGATCCCTGTCCCGATCCTGACATTACGACAGGGCCAATGGATCCTGCAGGTACAAACAGTCAGCTTGGTTCTTCGGATCCCAGGTTTGACGCCATGGAACATAGGATGGATCAGATGGCTTTGGCACTACAGGCACTTTTGTCTCGTGCTAGTAATCCACCTGAGGAGACACGTACTCCTTCTATCTCTCCTGCAGTCTCAGGTCTAGAGGTAGCCACTGTAGGTGCTTCTTCCCGTATTACCCCACCAGTACGTTATGGCGGGTCACCGGAGAAGTGTCGTGGCTTTCTAAACCAAATTAGCATCCATTTCGAACTACAACCCCGCTCTTATCCTACAGATAGAGCAAAGGTTGGATTTATTATTACTCTGCTCATTGAAAAAGCTTTGAGATGGGCCAATCCTTTATGGGAGAATGATAATCCACTCGTCTATAATTATAATGCCTTTGTAGCTGCGTTTAGAAGAACTTTTGACCCTCCTGGCAGAAAGGTCAATGCAGCTAGATTAATGTTGCGCCTTAAACAGGATAATCGAACACTGGTGGATTATGCACTAGAGTTCAGATCCTTGGCGGCAGAAGTTAAGTGGAACGAACAGGCTTATATAGATGTGTTTCTGAATGGGTTATCAGATGTAATTCTTGACGAGGTCGCTACTAGAGAACTCCCTGAAAATTTGGAGGATTTAATTTCTTTTATATCTCGTATTGATGAACGCTTAAGAGAGAGGCAGAACACTCGAGATAGGACCCGTAGACCCTCCTTTAAACTAGCGCCTACCTTTCAAATCTCTGAGTTCGAAGACTTACGTATTCCTGAACCTATGCAGATAGGCAGTACTCATCTCACTGAAAGGGAGAGACAGTACAGGAGAAGGGAGGGTTTATGTATGTATTGTGGAGTCAGGGGTCATTTACGCCTAAATTGTCCCAATCGTTCGGGAAACGCTCGCACCTAAGTTCCTCTAGAGGACAGGCCTTGGGTGTTTCTACTTTGTCCTCTATTCACAACTACAAGGAGCTCAGGCTTGTGTTACCCGTTTCTTTAAAGTGGGAGAAGGGAGTAGTTAAGACTATGGCACTAATCGATTCTGGAGCTGCTGAGAGCTTTATAGATCAGGGTTTTGCTGCCAAGCATGCTATTCCATCCCAGTTAAAAGAGACACCTCTGGCTGTTGAGGCCATCGATGGTAGACCGTTACTTGAGCCTGTTATTTTTCATGAGACCATACCGATTAACTTGACTGTTGGCATCCTGCATAAAGAGGATATATCCTTGATGCTCATTTCTTCTCCGTCTATTCCCATAGTTCTGGGGTACTCCTGGCTGAGGAGACACAACCCTATTATTAATTGGGAATCAGGGGAGATAGTTTCATGGGGAGAGAATTGTCAAGAAAAATGCTTGCGGAAGGTCTTACCTCTTGGATTAACTAATACATCGAATACCTCTGACAATCCTACAGAGACACAAATCCCGCCTCAGTATCTAGATTTAAAGGCAGTATTTGACAAAAAGAAAGCCGATACCTTACCCCCACACAGGTCCTTTGATTGCAAAATTAACCTACTCCCTGGTACCATGCCTCCCAGAGGTCATGTATACCCATTATCTATAAAGGAGAACTCAGTCCTAGAGGAATATATTCACGAGAATTTAGACAAGGGATTCATCAGGAGGTCCTCCTCCCCTGCCGGGGCTGGATTTTTTTTTGTTAAAAAGAAAGATGGTTCTTTGAGACCTTGTATTGATTATCGAGGCTTGAATAAGATAACCATTAAAAATGCCTACCCGATTCCCTTGATCACCGAACTCTTCGATCGTTTGAAGGGCTCTACTATTTTCACCAAGTTAGACCTCAGAGGGGCATATAACTTGGTGAGAATCCAGCAGGGACATGAGTGGATGACGGCATTCAATACTCGATATGGCCACTATGAATATACTGTCATGCCTTTTGGGTTATGCAATGCGCCAGCAGTATTCCAAGATCTGATTAATGAGGTTCTTAGGGAATTTCAGCAAGAGTGCGTCATTGTATACCTAGATGATATACTCATTCATTCTAGTGACATTGAGATTCATCACAAACAAGTCAGGAGGGTTTTGCACAAGCTTCTCCAGCATGGCTTGTACTGCAAGTTGGAGAAATGTAGCTTTGATCAAACCCAGGTAACCTTTCTCGGCTATGTGATCTCTGGGGAGGGATTTAAGATGGATCCGGATAAGCTCCAATCCATTCTAGAGTGGCCTTTACCCACAGGTCTTAAAGCCATACAGAGATTTATTGGTTTTTCCAATTATTATAGGCGCTTTATTAAGGGCTATTCTTCCATTATTGCACCTATCACTAACATGACCAAACAGGGGGCTGACACTAAGAATTGGACTACTGAAGCTCTCCTTGCGTTCAAGACTCTCAAGGAGCTTTTCGCTTCCGCTCCAATTTTAGTTCACCCTGACACTTCTCTGCCATTTTTGCTCGAGGTAGACGCATCAGAGACTGGTTTAGGTGCTGTTCTATCTCAAAGGTTGGGTGTTGATAAGCCATTACATCCATGTGGATTTTTCTCTAAAAAATTGACCGGTACTGAAAGCAGGTATGACATTGGTGACAGAGAATTACTAGCGGTTATCAAGGCTTTGAAAGAATGGAGACATTTATTGGAAGGTACATTACATCCTGTTACCATCCTGACAGACCACAAAAACTTGTCCTATATCGGAGAGGCCAAGCGTCTGTCCTCCAGGCAGGCTCGTTGGTCGTTGTTTCTTACCCATTTCAATTACGTTCTGACTTACAGACCTGGGTCAAAGAATTCTAAAGCCGATGCGCTATCTCGCCAATATGAACCCTCTGCTTCAGTTGAACCACTTTTGTCTTCCATTGTACCCAAATGCAATATTATTGCTAATACCAGTCTCAAAATTCATTCCCCGCTACTTGACCAGATCTTGAAGTCACAACATCTAGCTCCCGGAAACACTCCTGAGGGAAGAAACTTTGTCCCTCCTGAACTTCAACTGGAGCTCTTACAGTGTTTTCATGAAAGTAAAATAGCTGGTCATCCTGGTATTCGCAAGACGTACTCTCTGATATCCAAGGATTTCTGGTGGCCTTCACTTCGTAAGGATATTGAGGAGTTCGTCGCAGCTTGTGAGACTTGTGCCAAGACTAAACTATCTCATGCATCCCCATGTGGCCTGTTACATCCCTTGGACATTCCTGAGAAACCTTGGTCCTGTTTGTCCATTGACTTTATCGTTGATTTGCCTGCTTCCAAAAGACAGACTGTTATCCTCACGGTGGTGGATAGATTTACTAAGATGGCCCATTTCGTGCCTTTACCTAAACTTCCGACTTCTCCTGAATTGGCGGAGATTTTTGCGAGAGAAGTTTTTCGCCTACATGGGATTCCTTCAGAGATTGTTTCTGATAGAGGTTCTCAATTTGTCTCACGTTTCTGGAGATCCTTTTGTTCTCAAATGGGCATCAAATTGAACTTTTCCTCTGCCTATCACCCTCAGTCTAACGGAGCTGCTGAACGTACTAATCAAAAGATCGAACAGTATCTGCGTTGCTTTGTTTCCGAACACCAGGACGATTGGGTCGGTCTGATTCCTTGGGCGGAGTTCGCACACAATAACCTTGTTTGCGATTCAACTCGCTCTAGCCCTTTCTTCATGAACTATGGCTTTCATCCTTCGATTTTTCCTTCGGTTTCCTCTTCTCAGGGGATACCGTCGGTTGATGATCATGTCGCCAACCTGAAGAAACTATGGGATCAGACTCGACAAATTCTATTACATAGTTCCTCGCTGTTCAAGAAACACGCTGACAAACATAGAAGAGCGGCTCCTGTTTTTGTTCCTGGGGATAGGGTATGGTTGAGTACTAAGAATATTCGCCTGAAAGTTCCGTCCATGAAATTTGCTCCTCGCTACATAGGCCCTTACAGGGTTCTCACTCGTATCAATCCGGTTGCGTATCGCCTTGCTCTGCCACCTGCCTTACGCATTCCTAACTCTTTTCATGTCTCCTTGTTGAAACCCCTCATTTGCAACAAATTCTCCTCTAAGGTCTCCTCGCCTCGTCCTGTTCAGGTGGAGGGTCGGGAGGAGTACGAGGTCAGCTCCATCATTGACTCCAGAATTTCAAGGGGAAAATTGCAATATCTGGTCAACTGGAGGGGATATGGTCCTGAGGAGAGGAGTTGGGTACCTCAGGAGGACGTCCATGCTTCTCGCCTTCGCAGAGCATTTCACCTTCGCTTCCCATCTCGCCCCGGTTCATTCCGCCCGGTGGGCGTATCTGAGAGGGGGGGTACTGTCAGGGTACCTGAGGCCTCTACCTCTAAGGGAGGTAGAGACTTGGTGGTGTATCCGTCCAGGCGAGCTGTTTCCTCCGTTCCTCGCGGTTCATCCAGTCACTTAAACACCGGCCGCGAGGAATCCACGTCCTTTTCTAGCAGGACGCTCAATACGTGACGTCATGACGCTAGCACGAGCAATCTGTCACTCAAGTGTCCGATATCCAATCGGTACTTGTCAGAGGCGTGATTTCCATCCAGAGCCAGGGTATTTAAGCTTACTCCTTACTTCAGCTCATTGCCCTGTCGTGGTTCTAGCTTGTCTAGTCACTCAGTGCTCTGGTATTCTAGTTTGCTCTATTGGTTTTGACTCGGCTCGTTGTACTACCCTGTTTCTCTGTTATCCCTTGACCCGGCTTGTCTCTCGCTTATCTGTCTTCTCGTTCCCTCGACCTCGGCTTGCCTCTGACTATTCTTTACTCTCGGTACGTTAGTCCGGCCATTCTAAGGCCCGGTATACGTACCTTTCCACTCTTTGTACTCTGCGTGTTGGATCCCTGTCCCGATCCTGACAACCAGGTGGCGAGTGCCATAGAGCTATTTGCGACAATTGTGTCGCCAAGTAGTACCCATATAGGTCGGGCAGTCCAAGACCCCCCCTGTCCTTTGGCCTATGTAATGTGTGTCTCGCTACCCTATGGCGTCTGTGTTGCCAAACGAAGTTCCCTATCGCCTGCTGCAGCGGCGCGAGTTGTGTCTTAGATACATGGATGGGCAGTGACTGGAAATAAAATAGAATCCTGGGCAGGACATTCATTTTGACTGCGTGGATCCTCCCTATCCAGGATATGGGTCTATCGTGCCAAGTTTCTAAATCCCTAATGAGTTGTTTCACCAGGGGGGTATAGTTTTGTGAATAGAGTTGATCGGGAGCGGCAGTCAGTTTGATGCCTAGATATTTGATCGATTGGTGATCTATTCTTATGTGGTGGGCCCTCCGCAGAGCTGCCAATTCGTCGGTGGGGATCTCGATGGGGAGGGCGCTGGATTTAGTCATGTTAACTTTGTAGCCAGAAACGGCGCCATAGGAGTCTAGTACCACCTGCAAGGCCCGCATTGAGGTGGCGGGGCTAGTGAGCGTCAAGAGCACATCACCCGCGTACGCTGACACCAAGAACTCCCTGCCTCCCACCCGGGTCCCCTGCACGTCTGGGTGACTTCTAAGGGCTTGAAGAAGTGGTTCCAAGGAAAGAACAAACAGGAGAGGGGACAGCGGGCACCCCTGTCTGGTGCCGTTGAACAGCCTGAAGGGCCGCATAGGGGCACCCGAGATCTTCACCTGTGCCCGTACATTTGTATACATTGCTTTAATCAGAGTTATAGCCTGGTCGGGGAACCCCAGGTGGGACAAGAGTGTGAACAGGTACGTCCACGTGACTCTGTCGAACGCTTTTTCAGCGTCTAGGGAGACTAACAAGGTTTTTGTGTGCGTAACTGTCTGTTTCCAAATAATATCAATATTCCTGCGGGTATTCTCAAACAGCTGTCGACCCTGCACAAAACCCACTTGGTCCGGGTCAACCAATGTGGCCAGAAAGGGGTTCAGCCTCGTTGCCTGGATTTTTGCCAGGATTTTCATATCGTGATTAATCAGCGAGATTGGTCGATAGCTACTCGGGAGTGTCAGGTCTCTGTCGGGTTTGGGCAATAAAACAATGGTCGCTAACGACATGTCTGAGTCTGGAGCGCTCCCCTCTCGAAAGTCGTTAAAAAGGGCGGCCAAATGAGGGGCTAGCACGTCTCGGAATTCCTTGTAGTAACTCCCGTCGAACCCATCCGGTCCCGGGGCTTTATTCCCATGCAGGGCCGCGATGGCCTGAGCCACTTCTTCCGTCGTGATTTCCGCCGCTAACGCGTCCACCCCGTCCTGTGCCAGTCTGGGCAACCCCAAGTTTGCTAGAAATCGTCTTGTCATGGCCTCTTCCTCCCCCGTCCTCCCCTCAGTACCTGGAGAGTGGTTATAAAGGGACGCATAGTAATCAGTAAAGACCTCAGCGATGTCTAGAGGGCTAGTTTTAATTGAGCCGTCAGTGTGTCTAATGGATGTGATATGTCCCCCTCTTTGTCTGGGTTTCAGGACTCTAGCTAGGAGAGTGTCCATCTTATTTGCGTGTTCATAGAAGGTCCTTTTGGACCACGTAATGGATTTGGCCGTGTCGTCTAAGAGCAGCTGGCGGATTTCCAGCCTCAGCTCTGTCAGCCGACTCGCAGTCCGGTCGTCCGGACTACTCTGATGTAGTGTTTCTAATCTTTTCAGGTCAGACAGGAGTCCCTCTAGCTTTTGGAATTTCAGTTTCTTTTTGGTAGTAGCTAGTTTAATGAGCGTGCCCCTAATGACTGTCTTATGGGCCGCCCATACCGTCGCCAGGGAGACGTCCGGGGTTACATTAGTTTTAAAATAATTGTCGAGTTCCGTCCCAATCTGGGATGCTATAGTCTGGTCCTTCAGTAAGGAGGCGTTAAGCCTCCATGTCCACGGGGTTGCCTCGCACAGCCTCCCTAGCGTCATTGAAATGTCGGCATGATCCGACCATGTGATGGGACCTATGTTGGTGCTAGTAATTCGTGGTAGGCACCTGCTATTTACTAAGAACATGTCTATCCTAGAGTAGGATCCGTGAGGAGCCGAAAAGAATGTATAGTCCCGCGTACCCGGATGATGTGCCCTCCAAGCGTCCACCAAGCCCGACTCCGCCATAAATTTGTGTAGTAGTTTGTCCTGCCTCCCGCCCCCTTGGGACGCCTGTACTCCACTGCCCGCCCTCCTGTCAACCGCTGGGCTTGTCGTAGCGTTCATGTCACCCCCCACAATGACCAGTCCGTGGCACAAGGTACGGAGCTTGGTCTGCAGTGTCTCCCAGAAAGCTGCTTCTGGTTGGTTAGGTGCGTATACGTTGATTAAATGGATATGGTGGGACAGCAATGTGCCTGAAACTATGACGTAACACCCTTCTGGGTCAGACTCAGTGGACAAAATTCTGATGGGGCAGCTGTTCCGTATGAGGATCGCCGTTCCATTGCGTTTGCGCAGCGCCCTGGCCTCATACGTTGTGCTGTATGTGTGATCGTTTAGTTTGAATTTAGTCTGCCTCGGTAAATGCGTCTCTTGTATGAATGCTATATCAGTTCTTAACCTTTTGAGCTCCCTGAACAATAGACGCCGTTTGTTAGGGGAGTTCAACCCCTTTACATTCAATGAAGTAAGTTTAACAGCCATGGGTTACCACTACTGTGTGTGCTACAGTTTGCGCCCGTCTCTGCTCGGGCTGCGCCCCTCCTCGCCGCCCCCTCAGGATAACATAGGTTCGGGGAAGAAAAGGAAAGGGAAATGAAGGTAGGGAAGGAGAAAGAAAGAAGAGAGAAACAGAAAGAGAGTGTGGAGCACTTCCAGTGCGCCACCAACAGGTGTCTGGTCTTACCTGTCGCCAGACTATCTTGGGGGTCAGGATCCAGAATCCCATCCGCGTCCAGCGATCGGAAGAGATTCAGGTTCGCGAGCCCTCCCCTTGACGCGCTGTTGCGCGAAAGGTAATGGTATCTGGACTGTGTAGGCTTCGGATACTGCACTAAAACAGAAAAAGGAACAGTTTTTACGGGTACATTAGGTACCCCGCCCGTGCTCTCTGGGGGCGATCATCAGGGAAAAAACAGTGGTGAAACATGTAACAACAAAGTATGCAAACATTGCGGTAGAACAATGGTAAGGGTCGTGGCATGCAAGTACGAGGGCAAAGTAGGGGTGCTAGCTCGACGCTCCCTGCGTCTGTCCCATCTAAAATGTGCCCCTCAATCCCACTCCCGGCCTCAGGGGGGGCTCTGAATCTCGGGTTGCTTCGGGGAACATGGTGGTGCCCCCCAGATTCTGTACACAGGGCTTAGCGGTGGTACATCCCAGTGCGAAGGCAGTTAACCGGCAAACCGGTCCCAGGTCTGAGTTGTTTTAGGGGCCCGCTTCCCAATAAAGGTGTATGTGAGAGTACTGGTGTCCTTCGGGTTATGAGCGCTGTCGGATTAACACGGGTGGCTGTGCGTGTGTGCCTATCTGGTTGCAGTGCAGAGCGCTAATCTCCTGTAGTAATATTGCCCCCGTTGGCGATCCAGTGCTTATGTGGCCTGTGTGAGGTGGGCGAGCGGGAAACTTACGGGGTAGTAGTGGTAATTTCAGTGTTATATTTATCTGCCCCCGTCCCCCTTTATGGATCATCTATTTTCCGGTTACTAAAGCTGTTTCATGTTTTGGGTTTGTATCTTTTCCTTTTTTTTTTTTTTTTTTTAATAAGGGAAATGTTGTCCCCCTTTTACTCCCTACCTCCCCCTCCCCTCCCCACTGTTCGCCCTCCCCTTGCCCATGGTGACCTTGCGTGTATGGTTAAGCGTTCCACAGGTCCTGTGGGTGTCCCTTCCCCGTGCTTACGGTGTGTGTGCCAGTGTGGGATGATGGGGCCGTGTCAGGTTGGGGTCCCCCAGATCCCTTCAGCAATAAAGGCAATAAAGCAAGCCGTTGCCGGCGCCCAGTCCCCCACATATGCAACATATATGACATAGATATCCAAACATGCATCCCGCCTCCCATAGAATACAGTAGGATGGAGGACGGGTGCGCTGCACGGGCAATGTCCGGTGCTTGCCATATTAGGAAAGTACTTAGTAGATCAGGGCCCGATGGCCACAGTACCTTGCATCTTCCCGCCCATGGCAATGTGGCTATGCGGCAAGATGGCCTCTCTCTCCAATATGGCCACAGTCCAGACCCCGGCTGCACCCCACTGTGTACCCCTGTCTAGGCCCCCACAACCCCCCCCCCAACAAGCAAATATGTAAGGCCCCCCCCGCTCTTCTCCGGGCCCAGCTGCTGACACGGAGCATGCCCTGCCTCCCAAGAGTGTCCCGGTGCCCCACCAGAAAAATACATGTTGTACCCCGGACAGGACCCCCACGACCCCCTCCCAAGCCAGCAATCGATGCCCCCTAACCCTCCGCCAGGGCAGTGGCCGGGACGTTGCATGCCATGCCCTCCAACACTGTCCCGGAACCCCTCCAGGAAAGACCACAAAGTCACTTACGGTACGATGCTCGGAGATCAGCGCCGTCGAGCTCCCACCTCCTGCCACTCGGTCGGAAGAGGCTCCAGCATGTGTGTGGTAGGCCGCATCTCCGGCAAACCGCTACTGGTAGGAATGCCTAAGACCTCCAGGAACCGTTTCGGTTCGCCGCTAGGGGTCAGGGTGTGGGTCTTCCCCCCTCGGAACGCCATCAGCCGAAAAGGGAAGCCCCAGGCGTATGGTATGTTCTCCTTCCGCAGAGCCTCCGTGATCGGCCTCCACTCCCAACGTCTCTGAAGGGTGTTGGGGGCCAGGTCCTGATAAACCTGGAGTTCCGTTCCCCCGTGCACCAGCCTGGCTTCCCTGCTCCTCTTCATCAAGGCTTCTTTAGTTTGGAAGAATAAGAAACGGACAATAACGACCCTGGGCGAGGCTGCGTCCGTTCTCCTGGCGCGCAGGGCCCTGTGTGCTCTCTCCATATGCCATCTTTCTTCCGGAAGCTCTGGCAGTAAGGGCTTGAAGACAGCCTTAAGTAAGGCGGGTAGTGTGCCTTCACGCTCTCCTTCCGGCAGGCCACGTATGCGGAGATTATTTCTCCGAGACCTGTTGGCTAAATCATCGATGGCAAGTTCTGCCTCAGACATGCGAGCTGTCAACCCGTTGATATGGGCGGCTGCAGAATTGTGGGCCTCAGTCGTGGCCTCCAATCTCTCCTCAAGGCGGGCTGTTCGAGTGCCCAGTGCGGCAATTTCGTTACGGAGGACCGAGGTAGAGTTTTCAATTTCGCCTGCTAAATAGGTTTGAACCTCGGCCAGTCGCTCCAGTATGCGTGCCGTCTCGCCCTTGTGGCGGTCTCCCCTCTGGGCCTCTTGAGGCGAGGACGGGCGCGAGGAAGGGCAACGTCCGGCGCCATCTTGGGAATCCGCAGGCCCGGTCTTATGGGCCGTCAGCAGATCCAGGACTGACGAACCCCCCTCTGTTCCTTTCTTGGGTTGTTTTTTCGACAACCTTTTCTCCATTTGCAATGGTGAGACGAAATCAATATCGATCGATGTCCAGAATTTCGCTTAAGTAGGCTAAATACAGCGCGTTGGGGCAAGAGCTCTACTCCGGCACGTCCAGCTCGTTCCCTGGTCAGGCCACGCCCCCCACCATGCTACTTTATGCTTAAATAAAACCTATACGGTAGTGAATGGGTTTATAATAACGTGCCTATCTCGGGAGAAATCAGACTTATTTTTGATTAAAGAAATAATTTTAAAGTTTCATTGGAATTTACTTCAAATTGATTGTATTTCCTTCTCTTTAATAAAAAAAGAGAGTAAATGCTATGTGAAAGCTTTGACTTGATAATGTAAATAATTTTTACAACCTACATTACTAAATTAATATTATGTTTCAATAGTATGCTGTTAACTTTGAATTCATTCTCGTAAAATGAATATTCTATAAATTTGTATGTACAACACTGCACAAAATAAAGGAAGGTAATTCTGCCTATTATATTAGCATATTCTATTGCTCATCTCCTTACTCTCATAAAGAAATATCGATAACAAATAAAGCCATTAGTGTAAGAAGTGGGGTTCATAAATTTGTGATCAACATAAATGAGCAACATCAAGCTGCATTACTTAACAACAATGAAATGTAGCATAAAAACGATTGTGAATCGAGATACTTCAGATATATCCATTCTGAGAATTGGGAATATGCACAGTGATGCGTGTCCTCAAAAAGCTTAATCATATGTATATAACAGAACAACCGTTCCTGTTTTAATTGTATGACTGTAATACTTTGAAAATTATTAATGTAACTAAAAGTGGGTACTGATTATATTAGAATTACTAATCATTTTGACTGTTTCTATTTGAAACATTTAAACATGCTGTTACAGATTCAGTATTTCACATTAATATTTTCCTTTGAACGATTGCTCTCAACTTTAACAGATCCTAATTTTTTAATGTCTTTTATATTGCATAATTTGGCATATTCTGTTACATGGCATTTAGTAATAATGATACATCTCTTAGGGGTTTATGCACTGCAGGGCAAAAGCCATTAGCAGTCATTAACAATTCCAATTTGATGTCCATCAATGCCTGATAATGGTTATTGTACTTCAGTGACTAAATCATTTTGCCTGTAAATATTAGGTGTCCATATATCCTCAGCTTAATAAATAACCTATACTTGTTATACTTAATATTTTACTAGGGATTATTTCAAATAATTCTCAAAAACTGTTTTTTTTTTTGTCAATCTTTATTTTTGACGTGCAATAAAGTACAACAGACTTGTAATGCCACGACAGCGATTACAAGTTATTCAGTAACAGAGGTTATAAAACAGTGTCATGGCATTCGGAATACCTGCACATTTTAGTGCATAATAAATCAGGGTTAGAAAGAAAACAATAAATGCATGCTCATTGCCGCCTAGTTTGGTGAAATAGGGTGAAAGGCTTCTCTATTTCTCTATACATAAATAAAATTATGAGAAAAGTAAAATATATTTAGACAAGCGTAGTCAGGTAGCTAATACCAAATAGATGTACCTGTCTAAACTATAGTTACTAGATAGGAGATAGACAGGCGAGACAGGTGACGTACCCTGTCTGGAAGGTAATACTTGTATATGAGCATGATTAGTAGTGCAACAGAGAGAGGGAGTGGGTAGACCACTGAGACTAAGTAAACTGCTAAGCAGTAGTATCTGCAGGTCTTAATCTGCTTCAGAGAGCACAACCAGGGTATACGGCTTATTGGCAGTGTGATAACACAGAGGCATCGAAATAAAACATAAATAAAACAAAACTATTAGCATATCGGGTGATGTTTAGAGATGTCACTTAGACTCAGTCGCACTTTTTGACATCTGTCAGGAGAGACCAGGCTGTCAGCTGACTATTTGGCAGTCCCCTCAGGATTTTTGGTAGTCCACACCGAGCCTGGTAGGGCACTCCAGTTCTCCCCTCACCAGTCTGCCTTCCGGGTCTGTCGGGGCTGGATGCTATCCCCTGCTGACGGGATGTGGGTTCGCTAGGTCTCCATCTTCCACATCTTCGGCCCAAAGCCTTTGTGGGAGCCCATGCCTGCAGTCCATTGATCCCTTCATCAGGATCGTGGGCCCATGGGTTTTCTGGAATCCGGTCAGCCCTCTGGGTATATGGATGGCAATGGGGGGTTACCTACAAGTGGGGCCCCGGCTCTCAAGAAGAGCAAACACAGCAGGCCTCAGCACCCTTCATCAAAACTGCAGGAAGTGTGGGTAAGTGTGAGCTGTGCTCCATAGTAGCCCCCAGCTTGGGAGAGAGACAAGCTTCTGGGTTGTCATTGTGGGGCTGTGGTGTCATGGGGGGTGATTGCAACTGAGCCGGCTCCATAATTTCAGGCATTTGTGCTCAAATATGCGATTGCACGCGCTGAGCCACTCCTGTGCCATCGGGCCTAGTCATAGTTGCGGTGTCATTTAGATAGCGGCCATTTTAGGTAAGCTCACCCCAGTGGTGACTGTGATATCCCCCTGGTCCGGGGGTGGGGAAGTGGACGGGGAAACGAGGCAGATGGTAGACTTCACTCGTTGCAGGGTCGTATGGGGCAGGCAAGTGGCCGTTTCACCTGCCCAGCAGTGGTGGCAGGCCACAGAGTGCTCTCCACGGGAGAATCAAGCAAGTAAGACTTTCAGAGTCGTAGGAACTTCTCCCAGGTCATCAGAGAGTAGTATGTAGCTGTGTAGGTTTATATTAGGGAGCTGTCTGTCTGTATATACGGTATAATGTGTGCGTTCAGTCAAGAGCTTAAACAACATGCAGCCAGCCGCCATGAAGCCCAAGCCCCGTCCCCCTCAAAAACTAGTTACGTTTTGCTCTTGTTTGCAAAACTGTTCTTGTCTCTCGTTTGGTTTATGAATCGGTCATAGGATGATCTGGAATTTCTGCCGAAATGAATGTACAAGTCTACTAATAAGTCTACTAATAAGAATTTAATGGCCATATTGGGCCTTGGCCAAGGCTGGTAGGGGAGATCCATGCAGGGCCAGCACTGTCCAAAAGTCAGCATTGCTGCACCCCTCACACAAATGGCATTCCTACACACTAGATCCCCTATAGACACTAAATCCCTTAGACACACACTCTACACATACACACACTACATTTCAGACACACACACACTACATCTTTTATACACACTCTGGATTCCCTACATACTTTTTGGATCCTCCACATCCACTGGATCCCCTATATAAACACACTGCTCCACCTACACAACGTACACTCCTGACATATACACTCTGGATGCCATATGCACACACAAGATCCCCTGTACACAAACATACTATATTTCCTAATCACAAACTCTCTACAGCCCCTATACACGCAACTTTACTTATCCACACATACACTACATCCCCTATGCACACACTCACTACATTCCCTATACACACTGTGCCCTCTATAAACACACACACACACTCTCACTCTCTACAGCTCCTAATAAATACCACACCACAATCAGCTCACACACACAATTCCAGAAGGAGCATCTAAACACTGCATAATGTGCTTTCCTGGCCCTTTTGTTCTCTGGTATCCCTCTTATGGAGGCAGGGTGTTGACTTGATGCATCAGTTCCTCGTTTCTCTGGTGTTTCTGTAGGAATGTCCCGAGATCCCTGGAAGAGGACAAGGTAAGTGGGGTATTTCCCTCTATTTCTCAGTAGTACTTTATTCATCTATCCCACAGCATTCTGGCAATCAATGCCAACTGTCTCCTCTCTGTCAGGACCACACATGGGAGGTCACTGAAGACTGTCACCAAGCAGCCTTAAATGTCTAAAATTCCCAGTGATCTTAAACAGGCCCCTAGTCACACTCCCCCCCCCCAAAAAAAAATAATAATTCTACCTACTCCCCTCATTCTAATAATAGTGAGGGGTAGAGAGCAATAAAGGAATTACCTAAACATTAAAAAAATAAAATCATATTCACCGTCAGATGTCTTTTGTGAACTAATAAAATAAAAAAGACCCAATAACATAAAAAAATACACTTGTAATAAACTAAGCAAATGAATGAACGAATACTGAAATCTGGTCTTTGTTTGTTTTGTTTAAAATTTCTATTCATTTATTTGTCTTTCTGGCGAATGAATGAATAGACGAAATTACCGTCTGAATTTCGGACAATAGCAAATGCCCAAGTGTTAAGCTGGGCATGCGCCAGAATTTCACAGTTATATCTAGTGTGGGCAGATAATGTGTCCCAAACAGCCTTCATCTGCCCATGCAAAGATGGTGGTGCCTACGACCTAGGTCCGGGCAAGAAAACAACAGGTAAAAATGGGTGAAATGGGGGACCTAAGGGAATTTTAGGGGTGAATAGTGGGACAATTAAGTCAGGAGTAGGGTTTAAAAAATAGAGATGCAGCCATGACAGTCCTACTCAGGGCCGGCCTTAGGTGATCAGACGCCCTGTGCGAGCCCAACATATGGCGCCCCCCCCCCCCCTTCAGCAAAACCCCTGACCCTTCTACAATAGCCCTGTTCCGCCTACTACAAAACCCTTCCACAAAACCCCCGCCTCCCTTTCTACAAAAACCCTGCCCTCCTTTTTACAAAACACCTGCCCCGTCTACAAACCCCCTGTTCTCCCTTTAATACAACCCCTGCCCACCCTTCTACAAAGTTTTTTCTCCCCCTTTAACAAAACACATGCTATCATTATATATATATCAACTATACAGCAATGTACACATAATATCACTAAAACCTTCCCCCTCCACCAAAACCACTGCCACCCTCTACAAAAGCCCTGTACTCATTCTACATAAACCTCTGCTCCCCTTCTACTAAACCCCTGCTCCCCTTCTACTAAACCCCTGCTCCCCTTCTACTAAACCCCTGCTCCCCTTCTACTAAACCCCTGCCCCCTTTTACTAAACCCCTGCCCCCTTATACTAAACTCCTGCCCCCTTATACTAAACCCCTGCCCCCTTATACTAAACCCCTGCCCCTTATACTAAACCCCTGCCCCCTTATACTAAACCCCTGCCCCCTTATACTAAACCCCTGCCCCCTTATACTAAACCCCTGCCCCCTTATACTAAACTCCTGCCCCCTTATACTAAGCCCCTGTTCCCTCTACAAACCCCCTGCTTCCCCTTCAACAAAACCCATGCCCCCTCCACAAAATTCTTTCCCCTGCCACTTCACCAGAAATGCCATCCCCCTCTTCTACAAAACCCCTTTCCTACACCAAAACCATAACCTCTTCTATAAAACCTCTGCTCCTCCCTAAACCAAAACCCCTTCCCCAAAATCCCAGCCAGAAAACCTCTGCTCCCGTTCTGCAAACCCCCCACACACAAAAACAACAATCTATTTAATAAAAGAAAAACAATAGTTATAACAAGATTAAGCAGACTCACATTAAAGCTTGCTGCTCCCTGGACCCTCCTGACAGTGTCCCAGTCTGCCGACCTTGATACCAGCACTGACCTCCTCCCTCACACTCACTGTGCGGATCCTTCCGCGAATGACTGTGGAGGCGGAGCATGCTCTTCCTCTGTGCTCCAGGACCTCCTCTCTCACCCGGCCGCTGCTCTCTTCATAATGTGCAAGTCAAGTGCACAGCACAATGCACTTGACTTGCTCTGCACATGACTCGGGCCGGCCTGTGAGTGACTGAGTGCGAGCTGTGTCGGCCGCCCGGCGCCCCTGTTGCCATGGCGCCCTGTGCGGCCGCACAGCTCGCACACCCCTAAGGCCGGCCCTGGTCCTACTGTAATGCACTATGGCTTGTGGAGATTTGTAAACCATCTACTTTGTTTGGCTGTATAAGACTCCCCTTATCTCCTGCGTATACAGCCCATCTAAACTATCTAAAATTTTGTATAATTAGTGTAGTGTATCTTATGTGAGACATCTCCTCCCATTGTTTGATATCCATCAGATAAATTAATGTTTTGATTAGGGTGGGAGAAACTAAGAAAAACGAAGTTATAGTTTTTTTGCGTCCAGAAGAAATAACAGGATAGTGGTCTGAACTTCCGCAAATGTTCGCGAACGGGCGAACCGGGCGAACCGCCATAGACTTCAATAGGCAGGTGAATTTTAAAACCCACAGGGACTCTTTCTGGCCACAATAGTGATGGAAAAGTTGTTTCAAGGGGACTAACACCTGGACTGTGGCATGCCGGAGGGGGATCCATGGCAAAATTCCCATGGAAAATTACATAGTTGATGCAGAGTCTGGTTTTAACCCATAAAGGGCATAAATCACCTAACATTCCTGAATTGTTTGGAATAACGTGCTTTAAAACATCAGGTATGATGTTGTATCGATCAGGTAGTGTAAGGGTTACGCCCGCTTCACAGTGACAGACCAAACTCCCCGTTTAACGCACCGCAAGCAACCAAAAACAGTCCATTTGCACAACCGCAAACTCCCCATTTGCACAAGGTTGGATACCAAGCTAGCCATGTCCCGTTCCTTGTCCTCACTGATGTCATTGAAGGCCTCTTCCTCCACCCAGCCACGTACAACACCAAGGGTCCCCGAAAGGTGACAACAAGCCCCCTGTATTTATTTTTTTAAATGTACACTACTGTTAAACCAGATATGAGTTGCACTGGTGTGACACTGTGCCCTGGCAGGCCCTGAAACGCACACGTGGGAAGGAAACTGACTGCTATTATTTCACAGTCAAATTTCTAGTTTTTTATTTTAATGTACACTACTGTTACACCAGATATGAGTTGCACTAGTGTGACACTGTGCCCTGGAAGGCCCTGAAACGCACACGTGTGAAGGAAACGGACTGCATTATATTACAGTCAAAAAAGTTTTTTGTTTTTTTTAAATGCAAGCTATTGTGACACCAGATATGAGTGGTGGCACTGGGCAAGTGGGCACAGTATATGCTGTGAGTCTGACACACACGCTGGAAGGCAGGCAACTGCAATTAGATTACACAGGAAAAAAAAAAAAGCAGACTGATGTTCTAGCCCTGAAAAGGGCTTTTTGGGGTGCTGTCCTTACAGCAGAGATCAGATGAGTTCTTCAGGACTGTAGTGGACACTGAATACACTAGCCTAGCTATCGATTTCCCTATTAAATCAGCAGCAGCTACACTGTCCCTCCTCTCACTAAGAATGCAGCTTCCGGGGGGCGGGGCCTAGCTGTCATGGAGGAAAGACGCACTTCGTGTGAGCTCCCTCAATATCTCACTTTAAGCAGCTATCAACATGCAAATTTCACCCCAGAAGGGGATGACCCAGCAATGTTGCTCCTACCTGACCGACCCAACATGCTTAATAGCGGTCAGCAACTTGACAGAGTCTTACTTACCTCCGCATGGCAAGTGTGGCCTGGTGCTCACCGGGCGGGAGAGGCGGCCGATCTCCCGATCCTGGGATGCCCAGGAGCAGCTACTTCCCGGCAGGAGCTCCGTTAAACCCCCCCACTCAGACCGGTGGGGGTTATCCCGGTCCACCCCTGAGAGGCTGTCTGGAGCTAATGGACGCACAGAGCATAGCCACCCAGGCTGAGATACTCATCTGCGACTCTCCCAATATGGCGGCAGCCGCGTGTCCTCCTGGTACTAGCAAAGCATGGCAGGGTATCTTTAATCAATTTTGGAAGCAAATAACAAGCAGGAAGCCCCAACAAGCTCCACCACAGCCCCAACAAGCTCCACCACAGTAAAGCGAAGCAGTCCCCATTAAAAAAGGCGCCGTAGACGGGACCGGAGGCACAAACAGAAATGCAGAGCCTGCCCCATGTCAAGCACTCGCCTCCACCTTAAGCCACCACAATCCCGCACCGGACGTGAAGCACCACCGGGACAGATCCGACCACCCGACAAAACAAGCTTCCACCACCTCAAGCCGCGAACCCGGCACTCAGCCAGAGACTTGCCTTTGTTGTTCCAGGTATCAGGGACTCCCAGGGTCTGCACCTGGCGCCCAGAAGGGATCGGATGAGCACAAGCAGAAAACAGCAGCCTGCCAAGCATGTCCCACTATAGACGATCCTCCACACCATGCCTTTGATCACATGAACTGCTCTCTGCACATTAACTAATCGTAAAGTAGCAAGCGTTTAAACATGTCATTATTTCACCTCCTAAAGAGTTTATTGTCATAGTTCCTTACATGCCTTTACCTTAACCGTTCATGTATTATGTTATTCACTAGTCTCATCTCATGGGGCGACTCACACTTGATTTATAACTAGTGGTGGAGCTGCTGATATAAATACACAGTTGATAATTTGCAAGCTACACCCTAAACATGACAGCCATCTTTCACAAAAATGTACTGCTATATACTCATACCCTCAGTGCAACTAGCCATGATATACGCACGTTCAGCCTAGCATGCTCAAATATAACACACTTCTGTCTAAAAAAAATAAATAAATAATACAAAAAAAAAAAAAGAATGCAGCTTCCGAATGTATCTAAAATGGATGCTGTCCAGGAGGTGGGAGGGTCTGGGAGGGAGGGTCTGTTGCTGATGGGCTGGAATGTGTCTGCTGACTGTGAGGTACAGGGTCAAAGTTTACTCAATGATGACGAATAGGGGGCAGACCGAACATCGCATATGTTCGCCATCCTTGGCGAACGCGAACAAGCTATGTTAGCCAGGAACTATTCACCAGCGAACCATTCGGGACATCTCTATTAATAATGCTAATAATAATGTCTAGCTCAGTCTGGTGACCGAGTACTTTTGAAGGTAACTGAAAAACTAGAGAAGGTTTGCCTCTATATCCAAACTAGTTGGACTAGAGACTAAGGTCAGTGTGGTGGTATCAGTCCCACCTATGGGCTTGGACCCTATGTATATAATATAATTGACATGAGAGGAGAGTAGCTCCAAACAAGGGGCCACTCCAAAACTGATATTTGTACATAAATAGAACAAAATAATACTAAACAGCTGAATTAGCTTCCTTCCTAGTTATAGTGTATTGGAGAACTAATGCCCCACAGCTAGAAACTGTTACCATATGTATCCACACATTACCAATAACTTTATTTCATCCTTAAACAGTGGTACAAATGGTTTATCGCTGGGTGGCAAAACATTTTACAAAAAATATATATGTATACACCAGAGCCTCTGTCTGCTCTGTCTCTGGCAGAAAGTATTTGGTGATCTTTCCCTGGCAGAAAGTATATGGTGATCTTTCCCTACTTATTGCCACTGAGACCAAACAATAAGGAGATTTACGTCTGGAGCAGGGAGAGATTCACTAACTAGTGAAAATGGCTATAGTCTTATATGGCTGTATACAAGGTGAGGCAGCACAATAAATAGAGGTAAGGTTAGGTACACTGAAAATGCTAGAGCAGGGTAGTTAGGCAGTATCAATTTTCCTGGATCTGCACCACTATAATAATCCACCTATTTGGAATATAGTAAGGAGAGAAAATGACCTCAATAAATGCCTATGAACAGAGAACTTGCTGAAAGCATATCCTGTAAGGCATAAATGACATAAATGAAAAAAGGGGAGAGAGTCATATTCCCATACATACATAAATACAAATCCTTAGATAACTGCTGCTAATCCCTGAATCTCCTAAGCAACACATTCAGGGGAGTTCTATTCTAAAGCTCTATCTATTCACTGCTTTCTCCCAGTATACCCAGCCACCCAAACTCTCAGGAACAGAACAAAAAAAAAAGAAAAACATATCTAATAAAGGGTGCTAAATGCCCAAGAAGTAATGGTGTATAGTGCTCCATCCATGTGAATATTAACCCCTTAAAACCGGAGGGCGTACTATTACGCCCTATTCTAAGCGGCTCTAAATGCCGCAGGGCGTAATAGTATGCCCTCTGTTTTTTTTTTTGCTTACTTGGTCGCCGGCGATCCCATGCTGGCGATCCCATGCCGGCGATCGCTGTTGGGGGGACTCCCAGGGAGTCCCCCGCGGCAGATCCTTCCTCCTGCAGCCCCCCCTGCCATGTGAGAGTGAGGTCCTTGCGAGGACCTCACAATCACATGGCCGGGTTAGCTGGCTGCTGCATTGCCAGCAGGGGGACTGCCTGTAATGACAGTTAGTCCCCCTGCTGGCTGGAAATAAAATAAAATTATATTAAATAAGTGTAAAAAAAAATGATACTAAGATCATGTATATTATATATATATATGATCCAAGTATATATATATATATATATATATATATATATATATATACACACATATACACACACACACACATACACTGTCTAGGTGTATTTTACTATTAATATATATATAATTATATATATATTAATATCAAATTACACGAAGACTGATACTGATTAAATATATATATAATTATTGTTATGATCCTGAAGAAAGTCCTCCTAGAAGGACTGAAACGTTGATCGCAGATACTTTTATGCTTCTTCAATAAACTTTGGACTTTTATAAAACCGTGAGTGCAGCCATCTACTTGGATTTATTTGGATACACTAGCTATGTATGGCTGGCACCCGGTCACTAAGGGATGCATTAGCGTGAGTGCAGGAATTATTTTTTTATTTTTTTTATAATTATTGTTATATATATATATATTTAAAAAATATATACGTAAAAAATACGTAAATACGTTAAAAAATAAAATTAAAAAAATAATTACAAATAAATAATTAAAAAATATATAGATGTGTGTTATTTTGTTCTAACTGTATTATGATATTAATATATATACAGGGAGTGCAGAATTATTAGGCAAGTTGTATTTTTGAGGATTAATTTTATTATTGAACAACAACCATGTTCTCAATGAACCCAAAAAACTCATTAATATCAAAGCTGAATATTTTTGGAAGTAGTTTTTAGTTTGTTTTTAGTTTTAGCTATTTTAGGGGGATATCTGTGTGTGCAGGTGACTATTACTGTGCATAATTATTAGGCAACTTAACAAAAAACAAATATATACCCATTTCAATTATTTATTTTTACCAGTGAAACCAATATAACATCTCAACATTCACAAATATACATTTCTGACATTCAAAAACAAAACAAAAACAAATCAGTGACCACCTTTCTTTGCAAGGACACACAAAAGCCTGCCATCCATGGATTCTGTCAGTGTTTTGATCTGTTCACCATCAACATTGCGTGCAGAAGCAACCACAGCCTCCCAGACACTGTTCAGAGAGGTGTACTGTTTTCCCTCTTTGTAAATCTCACATTTGATGATGGACCACAGGTTCTCAATGGGGTTCAGATCAGGTGAACAAGGAGGCCATGTCATTAGATTTTCTTCTTTTATACCCTTTCTTGCCAGCCACGCTGTGGAGTACTTGGACGCGTGTGATGGAGCATTGTCCTGCATGAAAATCATGTTTTTCTTGAAGGATGCAGACTTCCTCCTGTACCACTGCTTGAAGAAGGTGTCTTCCAGAAACTGGCAGTAGGACTGGGAGTTGAGCTTGACTCCATCCTCAACCCGAAAAGGCCCCACAAGCTCATCTTTGATGATACCAGCCCAAACCAGTACTCCACCTCCACCTTGCTGGCGTCTGAGTCGGACTGGAGCTCTGCCCTTTACCAATCCAGCCACGGGCCCATCCATCTGGCCCATCAAGACTCACTCTCATTTCATCAGTCCATAAAACCTTAGAAAAATCAGTCTTGAGATATTTCTTGGCCCAGTCTTGACGTTTCAGCTTGTGTGTCTTGTTCAGTGGTGGTCGTCTTTCAGCCTTTCTTACCTTGGCCATATCTCTGAGTATTGCACACCTTGTGCTTTTGGGCACTCCAGTGATGTTGCAGCTCTGAAATATGGCCAAACTGGTGGCAAGTGGCATCTTGGCAGCTGCACGCTTGACTTTTCTCAGTTCATGGGCAGTTATTTTGCGCCTTGGTTTTTCCACACGCTTCTTGCGACCCTGTTGACTATTTTGAATGAAACGCTTGATTGTTCGATGATCACGCTTCAGAAGCTTTGCAATTTTAAGAGTGCTGCATCCCTCTGCAAGATATCTCACTATTTTTGACTTTTCTGAGCCTGTTAAGTCCTTCTTTTGACCCATTTTGCCAAAGGAAAGGAAGTTGCCTAATAATTATGCACACCTGATATAGGGTGTTGATGTCATTAGACCACACCCCTTCTCATTACAGAGATGCACATCACCTAATATGCTTAATTGGTAGTAGGCTTTCGAGCCTATACAGCTTGGAGTAAGACAACATGTATAAAGAGGATGATGTGGTCAAAATACTCATTTGCCTAATAATTCTGCACTCCCTGTATATATATATATATATATATATATATATATATATATATATATATATATATATGCAGGAAGTAGATAGAGCACTCCAGAGGTCTTATTCAAAATTATTTATTCGGTGAAGAAAATCAACGTTTCGACCCTAAGGTCTTTATCAATCATTCAGGCCACCCCCCCCCCCATAATGCCTGTACAAAAATTTTAAAAAGTTAATAACAGTTTTAAAACACTATTTTACTTAAATAAAAATGACTTAGATCATATATATATATATATATATATATATAATTTAAGTACTTTTATATGCACATACACACACACACATATATATATATATATATATATATATATATATATATACACACACCCTGTTCCAAATTATTATGCAAATTTTATTTAAGTGTCACAAAGATTAACTCATGGATGGCATTATGTCTCAGGGCTCTTTTGATCACTGAAAACAATCTCGGACACCTGTTATAATTAGATTGCCAGGTGAGCCCAATTTATGGAAAAACTACTAAAGGATAGTGTTCCACATTATTAAACAGAGCACCATTTTCATGCAATATGGGGAAGAAAAAGGATCTCTCTGCTGCCGAAAAGAGTGAAATAGTTCAATGCCTTGGATGACGTATGAAAACATTAGATATTTCATGAAAACTTAAACGTGATCATCGCACTATTAAGAGATTTGTGGCTGATTCAGAGCACAGACGGGTTTGTGCAGATAACGGCACAATGAGGAAGATTTCTACCAGATCCATGCATCAGATCAAGAGAGCAGCTGCTAAAATACCATTACATAGCAGCAAACAGATATTTGAAGCTGATGGTGCCTCTGGAGTCCCACGGACATTAAGGTGTAGAGTCATCCAGAGTCTTGCAACTGTGCATAAGCCTTCTATTCAGCTACCACTAACCAATGCTCACAAACAGAAATGGCTGCATTGGGCAGAAAAATAAATGAAGACTAATTTTCAAAAAGTCCTGTTCACTGATGAGTGTCATGCAACCCTGGATGGTCCAGATGTATGGAGTAGTGGATGGTTGGTGGACGACCACCCTGGCTGCGACGTCAGCAAGGCGGTGGTGGAGTCATGTTTTGGATCTGATCATGGGAAGAGAGCTGGTCGGCCCCTTTAGGGTCCCCGATGGTGTAAAGATGACCTCTGCAAAGTATGTGGAGTTTCTGACTGGCCACTTTCTTCCCTGGT
The DNA here is from genome assembly GCF_036172605.1 of Pelobates fuscus. Classification (NCBI taxonomy): domain Eukaryota; kingdom Metazoa; phylum Chordata; class Amphibia; order Anura; family Pelobatidae; genus Pelobates; species Pelobates fuscus. Next base: position 239,928,783 of record NC_086318.1, read on the forward strand.
ACAGAAGGAAGAACTATGCTTTCTGTAATAAAATCATCTTCATGCATGACAATGCACCAATGCACCATCTCATGCTGCAAAGAATACCTCTGCATCAATGGCTGCTATGGGGATAAAAGGAGAGAAAGTCATGGTTTGGCCTCCATCCTCACCTGACCTTAATCCTATTGAGAACCTTTGGAGCATGCTCAAGCAAAAGATCTATGAGGGTGGGAGGCAGACATCTTGCAAACAAATTCAAGCAGAAATTGTCCAAAAACTCACAAGTTCAATGGATGCAAGATTTGTGAAGCTGCTATCAAATAAGGGGTCCTATGTAAAATGTAATGTGACCTGTTAAAATGTTCCTATAAAGTGTTTTGAAACTTACTGCGCATAATACTTTGGAACAGTGCATTGTAAGTTTTTTATGTTTAAAAAAAATCCGGTTATCATTAGGAGGTTTTTTCAATAAAATTTGAATTGTACTCTTAATAGTTGATAACATGAGAATGATGCTGACTGTTAATTACATACATTATTTAGGTAAATTAGAAAAATATAATTTGCATAATAATTTGGAACAGGGTGTATATTTTTCTATCACTTAGCCTACATGGGATCATTGGTCCACATTTGGTCTGCAACCACGTTATCTCCACTGTGCACCGTTGCATCACAATGCCATGACGTCATATGCGGCTTCATGACACCGGGTTTTGACACCAGATTTTAATCAGTCTGAGGATGATTGGATTCACTCACACTCACGATTGGTAAGTATTTTAGTACATTTCCTTATTTATTGACACATTTCTGTACACTCTGTGAGCTTAAAAAAAGACCCGCTGGGGTCGAAACATGAGTCGATTTGCAACAACCCATGTAAAGGGCCTGCTTGACCTTATATAGGCTGTGTAACGCTTCCCACAACTACAGACCACAGCCTTAACATTTGTGGTTGGGGACAGAAGCCATTATATGGAGTAAAAGTCTGTTTTGTTGTGCCAAAACTGACGTACAAAGTAGGCCTGTCAATAAAGTTTCAAAGCACACTTTATTACGTAAATACAATTACTTAGCCAAACCCTTAACCCCTTAAGGATGGTGGGTGTGCTATGCTGTCTTTGAGGGGACATGACTCAAAACACGGGTGGGCGGCATAGCACATCCATGCCGTCCTTCCCACTTACCTGCTCACCGGCGATCGCATTGGGGGGGACTTAATTGACATCCCTGCCGATCCGGTCCTCTTGCCGATAACAATAATGGAATAGCCGTCCATAGTAGTGCCAGCAGGGGGGTTTCCTATAATGGCAGGTAGTTCCCCTGCTGCCTCAAATAAAGTTTAATAAAGTTTAAAAAAAGTGTAAAATAAAATAATATATACTCAGTTCATATATATATATATATATTGTGACAAACTGAACCTCGTCACATGTGCTTTGAGGGTCCTGCTGGCCAGCCTCTTGCCAAAAGACTACAGGCCAACGTCTGTAAAGACCCATATTTAATTCCACCTGGTTCCCCTGGTTCGGCACGTTCCATAGAATGGACTGCTAGCTCCCTGGCAGCTGTTCGCATGGACCAAAACCGCGAATAGACTTCAGGGGGACTTAGTCACGAATGTCCTGGAACGATTTTGCGGTTCCTGGTTCCTGGTCGGTACCCCAGCAGCACTTAGCCGTAATTCTATAGAACTATTTTTGGCATTAAGACTTCACGGTTCCCAGTCGGTCACCAGCGGCACTTAGCCGCGATTCTATGGAACTGTTTTGTGCATGGGACCATGTGTGCGGTCGGTAAAAACTATGACTTCCAGGAAATTCCTGAACTGGTCTGGGTGATTTTTGGATATGTTGGTCACCCAGATCAGGGCTATCAGGTAATGTAACTTTTGTGGGAATTTTATGTATTTTGGGTATTTTTGGGACTTTATAGAAATTTGTGTTTTTTTCTGCCTGGAGATAACTGGGTTAATGCAGTATCTGACTCAATTATCTCCCAGGCAGAGGGGAGGGATTGTGTGTTATGTGTGGGAGTGGTGTGCATTGAAATACTGTCCTTATTGGTCTATGAATATTGTAACTCAGTTCCCCACAAGGTCCATGTAGATGTATCCCTACATAATAAACTTAATGTATATATTGATATCAAAATACACTTAAAACAACATAATATATATATATATATACATAAATACATATGTATATATCACTAAATATATACCTATATATAAACAAAAATAATTGTAAAAAAAGTATATTTAATATTCACATGTATTAAGGCAATTTTGCCTGGATTTGTGGGAGGTGCTGGTTTTCTACTCCTAGCCTACTTATTCTGCTATGTATTCACATAGATCTGGTTCGTGAGTTACATTACATCATTTCATGTATATACACGGTTAAATATTTGGTTAAATAGTTGCTTGTTTTAATAGACAGACCATTTTTCATTGCTATTTAAAGGTATCACTTATTATATCAAAGTGCATGAAACCAGCTAACATTTCTGTATGGATCATTGGACTCCCACGCTTCCAGGAGTTTCCATAATTATCCATTTCATTTAAAATCGACTCAGCCTATGTTACAGGCCTCATTTCTTTGTTGTTAACTATGACACATAAGGCTATAATTCCTTTTCATGCATACTCGGGTTGAATCACACGTACTGATCCAACCAATCATACGTCTTTTCTGCACAGTAATATATATATATATATATAACTTACATTTTATGTTTCCCTTACGCACCATTATTATATAACACATATGTTGTTTATACATAGGCCACGGCCTCCCTCAGATGACTTATTAAAGTCATGACATAATTTTTTCTGGGTAACACATTTCTATTCCCATGGTATATCACAACATTTTATTTTTCAATCATACGCCAGCAAACCATAAAAAACATTGCTGCTAAAAGCTACAAGTCTGTATTATTTCCAACAATCCACACTCATCACACTACTCTTACCCATTTCAGGCTGTCAAGCTTATATATATTTGCTCCACACGTTTTTTCCTGTGAAATTTGTCATACTACCAGGTACGTACACCTGCTCATATGGTATTCTACCATACGTTTCATTTCTTCCTCCTAGGTTAGAGTACTGGGAATAGGGTCACAGGCTTCCCAATAGGTATTTACCCCGTCTTGGCAGTCGCCATCACTTAGTGGTCCCACGAGGCCAACACCCCGCCTCAACGTTTCAGAGGCAAACACCCATCGGGCCACACGTTAGCTAGCCGCCTCGCATGTTGCATAGAGAGGGCCTCACCTGTAACTCCCTTCCCCTGTTTTTCTGTCTTACAGTCACCGAGAGGCCTAAAACTCCTGCCACTACGATAAGTGGCCTCAATATCCCCTCGCGCCAACGCATAGATAGAGCCTCTCAAGCCGCTTGGCAATTAGTAGGGCCTCATCTGTCACCAAACAAGTATAATGTTTCGCCATCCGGCATAGCTAGCCTGCCAGTACAATTTGGTGGTTTCATACACTAATTAATTGTTTTGTTTATTGTATGTCTCAGGAAGGGGTAGAGGATTTCTCCCTGCCTAGCACCCCGGCTAGAGCTGTCACTCCCACACAAGGAGGAGAGCTAGCTAGTCCAGCATCGATCAGATCCTGGACGATCCCTCGTATAACCACGGAATTGAGGAGACGACAAATCCCCTACCCCGCTACAGCAAGGAAAGCAGAACTTTTCAAACTGCTACGTACTGTCAGGGTACCTGTAGTCTCTACCTCAGAGGAGGTGAGAGACTTAGACGTTTATCCTCCCAGAGGGGTTGTTTCTTCCGTTCCTCGCGGTTCTCTCGGCCATTTACAAGCCGACCACGAGGGATCCACTTCCTTATATGACGCGACGCTCAGTAGTCGACGTCATGACGCCAACCCGGGTCGACCTGTCAGTCAAGTCCCGAGCACTAATCAGGACTCGTCGGGGGCGTGATTACCCTCTAGAATCAAGGTATAAAGTAAGGCTTTCGGCATCTGCTCATTGCCCTGTCGTGGTTCTAGCCTGTCTACTCACTCAGTGCTCTTGTATTCTAGTTGTCTCTTTGGTTCTGACCCGGCTTGTTTGTACTACCCTGTTTATCTCTGTTACCCTTTGACTTGGCTTGTCTCTCGCTTACCTGTCCTCTCGTTCCCTCGACCTCGGCTTGTTCCTAGACCATTCTCTACTTACTCCTTACGTTAAGTCTGGCCATTCTAAGGTCCGGTATACGTACCTACCACCTGTTTGTACTCTGCGTGTTGGATCCCTGTCCCGATCCTGACATTACGACAGGGCCAATGGATCCTGCAGGTACAAACACTCAGGTTGGTCCTTCTGACTCTAGGTTCGACGCCATGGATCACAGAATGGACCAGATGGCTCTAGCACTACAGGCGTTACTATCTCGTTCTAGTAATCAACCAGAGGAGATGCGTAATACTTCTATCTCTCCTGTGAATTCAGGTCTAGAGGTAGCCACTGTAGGTGCTTCTTCCCGTATCACTCCACCTGTACGTTATGGTGGTTCTCCAGAGAAGTGTCGTGGTTTCTTAAACCAAATAGGTATCCATTTCGAATTACAACCCCGCTCCTATCCTACAGATAGGGCGAAGGTTGGATTTATTATCACATTACTTGTTGAGAAAGCTTTGAGATGGGCCAATCCATTGTGGGAAAATGATAATCCGTTAGTATATAATTATAATGCCTTTGTAGCTGCTTTCAGAAGAACTTTTGACCCTCCAGGTAGAAAGGTCAATGCAGCTAGATTACTGTTGCACCTTAGACAAGAAAACCGAACACTTGTGGATTATGCACTAGAGTTCAGGTCCTTGGCGGCAGAGGTTAAGTGGAATGAACAGGCTTATATAGATGTATTTTTAAACGGGTTATCAGACATAATCCTTGACGAGGTTGCTACTAGAGAGCTTCCTGAAAATTTGGAGGATTTAATTTCTTTTATTTCTCGCATTGACGAACGTTTAAGAGAGAGGCAGAACACTCGAGAGAGAGACCGTAGACCTTCCTTTAAACTAGCTCCTTCATTTCAAAGTTCTGAATCCACAACCTCACCTTTTCCAGAACCTATGCAGATAGGCAATACTCGCCTCTCAGAAGAGGAGAGACAGTACAGGAGAAGGGAGGGGTTGTGTATGTACTGTGGAGTCAGAGGTAATTTACGCCTAAATTGTCCTAATCGCTCGGGAAACGCTCGCACCTAAGTTTCTCTAGAGGACAGGCCTTGGGTGTTTCTATTTTGTCCTCTAATCTTAATTATAAAGATCACAGGCTTCTGCTACCCGTTTCTTTAACTTGGGAGAAGGGAGTACTAGAAACTATGGCATTGATAGATTCCGGAGCTGCTGAGAGCTTTATCGACCAAGTTTTTGTTACCAAACACACTATCCCATCCCAGTTAAGGGAGACACCCTTGGCCGTTGAGGCCATAGATGGTAGACCTTTAGTTGAGCCTGTTATTTTCCGTGAAACCATACCCATTAAATTAACTGTTGGTATCTTACACGAGGAAGACATATCTTTATTGCTTATTTCTTCTCCTTCTGTTCCCATAGTCCTGGGGTACCCTTGGTTAAAAAAACATAACCCTATTATTGATTGGGAATTAGGGGAGATAATCTCATGGGGTCAGGGTTGTCAGGACAGGTGCTTACGGACAGTGTCACCGCTTTGCGCAGTTAACACACTGATTAATTCTACCTACTCTACAGAGGTACAAATACCGCCCCTGTACCTGGATTTAAAGGCAGTATTTGACAAAAAGAATGCTGATACTTTACCTCCACACAGGTCTTTTGATTGTAAGATTAATCTACTACCTGGTACTATGCCCCCCAGGGGTAATGTATATCCTTTGTCCACTAAAGAGAACTTAGTCTTAGAGGAGTATATTCGTGAGAACCTTGAAAAAGGATTCATTAGGAGATCCTCCTCTCCTGCCGGGGCTGGGTTTTTTTTTTGTTAAAAAGAAGGATGGTACACTAAGACCTTGCATTGATTATCGAGGTTTGAACAAAATAACCATTAGAAATGCCTACCCAATTCCTTTGATTACCGAGCTCTTTGATCGTCTAAAAGGCTCCAAGATTTTCACCAAGTTAGATCTCAGAGGGGCGTATAACTTGGTGAGAATTCAGCAGGGACACGAGTGGATGACGGCGTTCAATACCCGTTATGGGCACTATGAATACACAGTAATGCCTTTTGGCCTCTGTAATGCACCGGCAGTATTTCAGGACCTGATCAATGAAGTTCTTAGGGAATTTCAACATGACTGCGTTATTGTATATCTGGAGTATATACTTATACACTCTAGAGAGATTGAGACTCACCACAGACAAGTCAGAAGGGTATTGCGCAAGCTTCTTCAACATGGCCTGTACTGTAAATTGGAGAAATGCAGCTTTGACCAATCCCAGATAAACTTTCTTGGTTATGTGATTTCTGGGGAAGGGTTTAAGATGGACCCGGATAAGCTCCAGTCCATTTTGGATTGGCCTTTACCCAGGGGCCTCAAGGCCATTCAGAGGTTTATTGGATTCTCCAACTATTATAGGCGCTTCATTAAGAGTTACTCTTCAATTATAGCTCCTATTACCAATATGACCAGACAGGGGGCTGACACTAAGAACTGGCCTACTGAAGCCCTTCTTGCCTTCAAAACACTCAAGGAACTGTTTGCTTCTGCACCAATTTTAGTTCACCCTGATACGACTCTGCCTTTCCTACTCGAGGTAGACGCCTCAGAGACAGGTATAGGTGCTATCCTGTCCCAAAGGTTAGGTGTGGATAAGCCCTTACATCCATGTGTTTTTTTTTCCAAGAAACTATCAGGCCCTGAGAGCAGATATGACATTGGTGACAGGGAACTACTAGCAGTTATCATGGCTTTAAAGGAGTGGAGACATTTGTTGGAGGGCACCTTACATCCTGTTACTATTATGACAGACCACAAGAACCTGTCCTATATTGGGGAGGTCAAGCGCTTGTCCTCCAGGCAAGCTCGTTGGTCTTTATTCCTCACGCATTTCAATTACGTGCTCACTTATAGACCTGGTTCTAAGAATTCTAAAGCCGATGCTTTGTCTCGACAATATGAACCTTCTGCGATATCTGAGCCGGTTTTGTCTTCTATAGTACCCAGGTGCAATATTATCGCCAACACGAGTCTTAAGATTCACTCTCCGTTGCTTGGTCAGATCATGAAGTTGCAGCATCTGGCGCCTAGTCAGACTCCTGGGGCAAGGCATTTCGTTCCTCCTGAACTCCAACTGGAACTCTTACAGTGTTTTCACAACAGTAAGGCGGCTGGGCATCCGGGTATTTGCAAGACATGTTCCTTGATCTCTAAAGATTTCTGGTGGCCTTCTTTACGGAAGGATATTAGGGATTTCATCGGAGCATGTGAGGTCTGTATGAAGACTAAGCAACCTCATACGCTTCCATGTGGGTTGTTACATCCCTTGAACATTCCAGAGAGACCATGGTCCTGTTTGGCTATGTTTCATTGTAGATTTGCCTGTTTCTAAAAAACAGACTGTGATCCTCACGGTCGTTGATAGGTTTACTAAGATGGCTCATTTCGTGCCCTTAACTAAACTCCCGACTTCTCCTGAATTGGCGGAGATATTCGAGAGAGATTTTTCGCTTACATGGGATACCTTCCGAAATTGTTTCCGATAGAGGTTCCCAATTTGTTTCACGTTTTTGGAGATCCTTCTGTTCTCAACTAGGCATCAAATTGAATTTTTCTTCTGCCTATCACCCTCAGTCTAACGGAGCTGCTGAACGTACCAATCAAAAGATTGAACAATATTTGCGTTGTTTTGTTTCTGAACACCAGGACGATTGGGTCGGTTTGATTCCTTGGGCGGAGTTTGCACACAATAATCTCGTTTGTGATTCTACTCATTCCAGCCCCTTCTTCATGAATTATGGCTTTCATCCTTCCATTCTTCCCTCGGTTTCTCCTTCCCAAGGGGTACCGTCGGTTGATGTTCATGTTGCCAATTTGAGGAAGTTGTGGGATCAGACTCTACAAATTCTCCTACATAATTCCATGTTGTTCAAGAAACACGCTGATAAGCACAGAAGGGCGGCTCCGTTTTTTGTTCCAGGTGATAGGGTATGGTTGAGTACTAGAAACATTCGTCTGAAGGTTCCTTCTATGAAATTCGCTCCTCGTTACATTGGCCCTTACAGGGTTCTGACTCGAATTAACCCAGTTGCGTATCGCCTAGCTCTTCCAGCTGCCTTACGCATTCCTAACTCCTTTCATGTTTCTTTACTGAAACCGCTAGTCTGTAACAGATTTTCCTCCACTATATCCTCTCCTCGCTCGGTTCAGGTTGAGGGTCAGGAGGAGTATGAAATCAACTCCATCATCGATTCTCGAATCTCCCGGGGGAAGTTACAATATCTTATTGACTGGAAGGGATATGGTCCTGAGGAGAGGACTTGGGTACCTCAGGAGGATGTACATGCTCCTCGCCTCCGCAGGGCTTTTCACTCCCGTTTTCCATCTCGTCCCGGTTCCATCCGCCCGGTGGGCGTTTCTGAGAGGGGGGGTACTGTCAGGGTACCTGTAGTCTCTACCTCAGAGGAGGTGAGAGACTTAGACGTTTATCCTCCCAGAGGGGTTGTTTCTTCCGTTCCTCGCGGTTCTCTCGGCCATTTACAAGCCGACCACGAGGGATCCACTTCCTTATATGACGCGACGCTCAGTAGTCGACGTCATGACGCCAACCCGGGTCAACCTGTCAGTCAAGTCCCGAGCACTAATCAGGACTCGTCGGGGGCGTGATTACCCTCTAGAATCAAGGTATAAAGTAAGGCTTTCGGCATCTGCTCATTGCCCTGTCGTGGTTCTAGCCTGTCTAGTCACTCAGTGCTCTTGTATTCTAGTTGTCTCTTTGGTTCTGACCCGGCTTGTTTGTACTACCCTGTTTATCTCTGTTACCCTTTGACTCGGCTTGTCTCTCGCTTACCTGTCCTCTCGTTCCCTCGACCTCGGCTTGTTCCTAGACCATTCTCTACTTACTCCTTACGTTAAGTCCGGCCATTCTAAGGTCCGGTATACGTACCTACCACCTGTTTGTACTCTGCGTGTTGGATCCCTGTCCCGATCCTGACACGTACATCTACAAACAACATGGATGCCGGGGAAGGACCTAGCCAGTCCAACCCAGGAGACATACATTCCATGTTGCCTTAACTCATGGCGTCCATGAGCAAGGTCAACTCCAGGCTGGAGAAACTTGAGTCGTCACCACGGCCCTTGCGCTAGCAGGGCCACCCGCTGCTGCTTCACAAGCACCAGCCGACTTGCCAATAGTTGCTCCAGCCATCACCCTGGATGACCAGGAAGTTAGCCCAGCTCATATGATCCCTGAGCACATAAAAAGAGATATCCTGGAAGGTAAAGACGTCAACCTTGATTGCCTCCCAGGATATTGTTGAAAATAAGACTTATGCTTATGATGATGTATCTGTTGTTGTCAGATCTAGGGATGCCCGCCTGAACAGAAAACTGACTATCCCTGAATTTGTACTTACAGGGATGTCATCCGTGCGGTCTATCCCAACAGAAGAGAGGAGTTTGATCTCTACATGCACAAGCTGGTAGACCTGGGCAACAAATATGGTGGTTCAGCCTTCTATGACTACCATAGGTCTTTTTCTGCAAAAGTGTCTGGAGCCTTCTCCCAGTACGGAACACGGTCCAACTGGGAAAGGATTGATACCGTCATTTTTTGCAGACACTTTGCAGGTCTAAGAACACCGGCTTGTGCATACTGCTCCTCCACAGCCCATACTACAAATTTTTGTCCCAACACGGCGGATGAACATGCCTCCATGCAAGGAGCTAGTTCCTCTGGTGTTCCAGAGAAGTTGTCAAGAGACAAACTGGGACGCCAAATCAAGTTTCTGGGCAAGTCCCAGATATGTAATAACTTCAATGTTATGTCTTGTAATTACAGTGGATGTAGACTATTGCATATCTGTTCAAAATGTTTTAGGGCACATGCAAAGACCATGCGTCCAAATAAAATGTATTCCAAGCCTTACCTAACGTCCATTAATATGCCAGTATTTACTGCATTTATGTCTCAGCACCCATCTAGACACCAAGTAGACTTTCTTATCTCTGGTTTAACAGAAGGCTTCCACACAGGTATCCTACATATACCAGCCGGAACTCTGGAATGCCCTACAATCCGCACAACACAACCCCACAGCGGTTGACACCCTCGTAGCCCAAGAAGTGGCTGAGGGCTTCGTATTGGGGCCTTTCAAAACTCCTCCATTCATAGAATGGCGCACTAACCCCACTGGTATTGTCACAGGGAAATCTTCCCTTAAACAGAGACTCATCATTGATTTATCGGCACCCCACTCATCGGCCAACCCCAGTCTTAACTCCCTCATACCCTCTGAGGAATTTTCCCTGCAATACACCACCATAGATCACGCCATTACCGCTATCATACAAGCAGGGGTTGGAACCTGGCTTAGTAAGACCGACATTACTAACGCCTTTAAGTTACTACCAATCCACCCCACACTGTGGCACCTGCATGGCATCAAATGGTCCGGGAACTACTATTTTTTCTCCCGTTTAACTTTTGGGTCCAAAAGTAGCCCAGCTATTTTCAACACATTTGCCGAAGCATTGTGCTGGTTACTATCGAACATAGCCAGATGCCCTACGGTATTACATTACCTGGACGATTTCCTACTGGTCGAGGAGAATACTTCCCCTCCTAGTAGTCTCAAAGATACCACTAAGCTATTTGAGCAACTAGGTGTACCTATCTCCCCTAAGAAAACAGAGTGGCCAGACATGATTATCACTTTTCTGGGTATCCAATTAGACTTAGCGACAATGCAAGCGAGCCTACCACACGACAAGATAGAGAATATTCTCACTTCCATAAACAGCTACCTTCTGCTCGGTACTTGCAACCGCAAAGAGCTACAGTCCCTGCTGGGATCACTAAGTTTTGCTATGCGCATCTTCCCTCAAGGCCGCTCCTTTATATCACGACTATTGCATCTTTTCCCACTTTTCCTACATGACACACACAGGCAGGGCCGGATTAAGAGCCCAGTGGGCCTGGTGCTGATAATTATGATGGGCCTAATTACAAAATCTTATTGACCAAAAACACTAAAACAGTCCTACCTCCTAAGCGTCATGTATCTGATGGAGATGATGCTGTAGGGAAACTCATAGGATGCAACTATGAGAAAACACATACCCTTTGCTAATCTCATGCTTTCATCTTTCAAGTAAACCCATACCCCCTAACAGCAGTGTCCAGTAAAGCAGGAAGTCTATGGATGCGGTAAAAGGGTGGGCTACTGACACAAATCACATAACCAGAACGTCCGAAAGGGCGAACATACACAAAAAGGGGGAATGTCTGTGTCCCTATGTCTCCCAGTCCCTTAGTGTTTGTGTCCTCATGTCTCCCAGTGTCCCCATGTCACTAGGGGACATTGAGAGACATTGGGACACTGGGAGACATGGGGACACAGATACTAGGGAACACTGGGAGACCTGGGAAATCTGAGACTCTTGGGGACACTGGGTGACAGACACGAGGGGACACAGGGAGACATGGGGCACTGAAATACTGTGATATATAGGGGACACTGGAGACTTGATAAAAACCTGGGTACAGGTCAAAATGTTGTGGTGTCCAATAAACCTGCTTAAAGCTATCACAGTGAGTGCCTGAGATTTTTTTCTTTTATACTAGGGGACACTGAGACACTACGGGCACAGAGACACTACGGGCACAGAGACACTATGGGCACTGAGAGACATGGGGCACTGAGACACTGATACATAGGGGACACTGATACATAGGGGACATTGGAGACTTGATAAAGTGAATGGAGAAAGGCAGGAAGCTACATCCCTGCCTCTCTCTCATGACTGAAACCGCAGGGGAGCAGCACAGAGGCAGCCTACAGAGCAGGTAAGTGAGGGATGGGGGGTGGGGGAGACCGCATAGAGGAAGGTAAAGTAGAAGGAGCAGAAAGGTTCTGCAAGGGGCAGGAGGGGCCAGCAAGGAATAGAAAGGGGCAGCAAGAAGCAGGAAGGGGTCGAAAGGTTTTCAAGGAACAGGAGGGTAAAGTAGAAGGAGCAGCAAGGAGCAGGAGGGGTCAGCAAGGAGCAGAAAGGGTCTGCAAGAGGCAGGAGGGGTCAGCAAGGAATAGGAAGGGGCAGCAGGAAGGGGTAGGGACGGTCTGCAAGGAGTAGGAAGGGTCTGCAAGGAGCAAGAGGGGTCAGCAAGGAGTAGGAAGAGGCAGCAAGGAGTAGGAAGAGGCAGCAAGGAGCAGGAAGGGGCAGCAAGGAGCAGGGAGGGGCAGCAAGGAGCAGGAAGGGACAGCAAGGAGCAGGAAGGGACAGCAAGGAGCAGGAAGGGGCAGCAAGGAACAGGAAGGGGCAGCAAGGAGCAGGAAGGGGCAGCAAGGAGTAGGAAGAGGCAGCAAGGAGTAGGAAGAGGGAGCAGGGAGGGTCTGCAAGGAGCAGGAAGGGGCAGCAAGGAGCAGGAAGGGGCAGGAAGAATCAGAAGGAACAGAAAGGATCAGCAAGGGGCTGCAAGAAGCTGGAAGGGGCAGAAAGAAGCAGGAAGGGCAGTAAGAAGCAGGAAGGGTATGCAAGAAGCAGGAAGGGCCATCAAGAAGCAGGAAGGGCCATCAAGGAGCAGAAAGGGATCAGAAAGAGAGCAGAAGGGCGCAAAATAAGCAGAAAGTAGCATAAAGGTAAAGGAGCAGAAGGAGCCTCAGAAGGCAAAGAAGACTGTGTCAAATGAAGGAGAAGAAAATGAGATTGGAGCACTTCATTCTGGACACCACATCATTAGGCGTTGGTACCTGGGCCTGGCAGGGAAACTTTGGACCTTCTCATCTCCCCAGGTAAAAACAAACAATATCAGTGTTAATGTGTTCACTTTTATTTACTGAGTGTCAGGAAACACAGAGGGCCGCTGGGTAGGGGTGCCGCTGATTGGCTAGATGGGTCAGCTAGCACTCTACGCCAATCAGTAGCTCCCCATTCATAAAAACGTAAAACATTTTTATGAATCGGGAACTAGCGATTGGCTTAGAGGGTCAGCTGACCACTCTAGCCAATCTGCAGCACCCATGCCTGACGTCAATCTGCACTTCCTGACACTCTGTTTCAGAAGTTGAATACCACTGAGCGACCTGGAGATCTGGAGCTGAAGGAAGCCTTTGGGGGTAAACCATTTGAGAGCGGTTTAACCCCTTCAAAGAAAGAGCACCCAGGGGCCTCCTTGCATCACATAATTTTCATTTAGATAAAGTTGTTATGGTGACCAGAATGTTCCTGTAATTTGATGAAAGGAACACTATAGTGTAAGGAATACAAACATATATTCCTGACACCATAGTTGTGAAAACGCTATTCACCCTGGCTTTATGTGAAAATGACTATGCTCCTTCCCTTTCATGACACTGTCAAAAAGGGGCCAAGCATGGATGTCATTACAATTATGTCCCCCCTCCCCCCCCGGAAAAATTCCTGCGGACGTCCATGCTCAGGGTCCCCATGTTACCCAGTGTCCCAATGTCTCAGCGTCCCCATGTCTCGGAGCTGCTGTCTGGACTCTCTGTGCAGAACTGGTCCCCGCGGATCAGTGAGTAGAGAGATGCAGGGAGGGAGATGCCGTAACTTCTTATCACTGCCTCTCTCCACACAAACAGCGACCCCTACTGGCCGGCGCTGGTATTGCAGAATAAACTATGTTTATACTGAGACAGACATTTGTATTGCCGGTATTACTGCAATACCGGCACCGGCTAGGCAGCTCAAATACCTGAGAAATACTTCTGAGAAATACCTGGCAACCCTAAGAAATACATGAGAAATACCTGGCAACCCTAAGAGTAGTGTGTAAAAAAAAAAAAAAATGTAAAAAAAAAAATTTTTTTTTTTTTTTTTTTTAAAACCAATGGGCCTATTCCATGGGCCTGGGCCTGGAGCTGCAGCTCCATCAGCCCCTATGTTAATCCGGCCCTGCACACAGGTTGTCCTTAGATACCCAAGCTATGGCAGATCTAAACATATGGAAGAGATTTTTAACCACTTGGAATGGTAAAAGTATGTTCCTCCCTCAATTGACTGACTCATCTCCTACCATTTGGTCAGATGCGGCATCTACCACAGGTTTTGCAGCAACTTTTGGGAACGAATGGCTTTGGGGCATCTGGCCTTCAGCAGTTCAGGATTTGGAAGGTTTTTCCACTACCTCAGCTCATTTTGAGATCTATCCCATCGTGGCGGCTGCCGTAGCATGTGGTCATTTATGGGCTAATATGCCAGTGCGTTGTTACTCAGACAACCAGGCAACCTGTCACATCATCAACAAAGGTTGTTCCAAATCCCTTACGATCATGAGATTTCTGAGGAAACTCACTTGATTGGCAGCTTGTCATAATTTTTTCCTATGTTGTTTCCATGTTCCAGGTATATGTAACACAGCTGCTGACAATTTGTCTCGCTTTAAATTTCAGGCTTTTCATCAAGCACTCCCGTCAGCTGCGCCCACAGCCACCATCACCCCAACATTTCAACAACTCATTCTGGACTAGAAACAATCATGCAGCATAGCAGGACATTGTCCCAATTGGTACTATGAAAAAATACACACAAAACATACAACAGGGCTTTTACACTATTCAAAAGATTCCTGCTGGAACATAACATCATGCAACCATTTGTTATGACATCTTTTTGGGGATTTGCTTCTTTTTGCCACCTTAAACTTAAGATGTCATATAACACCATCAAACTCTATCTCCCTGGCATTCAACACCATATGCTAATCTTACACCCAAATAACAACAGTTTCATGGCCTCTCACCAGATTAAGACCATACTCAGAGGCATTCCGAAATCAGAACCCACACATACAGCCCAGAGGCTACCCATAGATAACCATGACTTCAAAGCATTGTCTAACTTGCTTGACTTAAAACCGTTTTACACCAATACAAATTCTATCATCAAAACAGCAATATACATAGCTTTCTATGGATTTCTAAGACCTAGAGAGTTCACTACAACCGCCACGACCCAAACTACTCCTATCCTCCTCTATTCCCACTTAACAAAACGTATGGATCATTACATCCTGACTTTACCTCACTCCAAAACCAGTCAGCACATACCCGTAAACATTCTGTACTATCCCACGCACAACAGATGGTGTCCCGTCAGGGTTCTTGATGCATACATACAGCATCATAACTGTAGCGGAGAGCCGATCTTGCACAGCTATTCTCCACTAGAGATTCCAGTGAGGCTCAGGAACAAGGTGATGTTAAGTCCATAGGCAAGGTTTCCAGCAGGTAAAGTAATACAGCAGTATCCCCATCGCAATCCCAATAACTGGACGACACACAGTTTCAGGAGTAGACTGACAAGCTTTATTCCACAGTTCCTTATAAAGCCCTCTCCCATGCAAGGGAGGAGGTTCTAACACTTAAGACATTATCCAATCTCTAAGTAGTAACCTCCCACAGATCTCCTCCCCTCCTCTAGCATCATAATCCCCTTATTGTGTACACAGTTTTCCCCGAGTTTTGGATGTACCCTAAATACTTGGGGTACATCCACAAATCCAACATCCCCAGATAGCTCTATTCTGGGGGACCAACATACTTAAAAATTAGCCCATTCGGATGAATGGTTCGTGAGATATGGGGTTCCAAAGATTTGACCGACCGCATGGGTAAAGTATCCGAAAACAGTTCCATGCATTTTGGCCCTGCGGTCGGTCACAAACAAGGGAATGAAAACAGGCGAATTGCCTGTGTTATAGAGCCTGGAGAGGGTTTGAATGAATTCCCTTGTTTATGGGGCTCTTTCTACCGAACGGCGGGTCATTCGGTAGTTTCCATACGAATTTCTGGAAGTATGGAGTATGTTTGTTTCCCGAATGGCGGCCACCCAGAGGACAAAGACCACACTGCACTGATTGCCAATTACCTGTTTGCAACATTGTTGCAAACGGTAATTGGAGGCACACTCATTCCTGGGTGGTCTGGTTGTTCGGTAGTTTCATTCCCTTGTTTTATTTGAATGATTCTACCGAACAACTAGAGGAATACAATTCTTTACATACATTTAACTGTCATTATACCCGGATACCATGCTTTCTATACATGTACATACACATTAAACCAGCCATATGACCAAATACACTTATTCTCATACATGTCGTGGGACAGCCCGGTACCAATCCGCTACACTGCTCCCCCTTGCCCACAAGCCGGCATACACAGTCTGATCCAACACGGATCGGCGTGGGGATGTCCGGGGGCTCACGGATCATTTCTCTAAGTCAGTTTGTCTTGACAACCCGTCAGCATTTCCATTCTGCTTACCCGGCCGGTACTGGATATTAAAGTCAAAAGGCTGTAGCGCCAAACTCCAGCGCAGCAGCCTGGCGTTGTCTCCAGCCACCCGGTTCAGCCAGACTAACGGGTTGTGATCCGTGAGCAAGGAAAAGGGCTGTCCATATAAATAGGGTTGTAGCTTCTTTAGGGCCCACACCACAGCCAGGCATTCCTTTTCGATGGCGGCGTAGCTTACTTCTCGAGGTAACAGTTTGCGACTGATGTAAGCCACTGGATGTTCCCCGCCATCGGCCCCGACTTAACTCAGTACTGCCCCCAATCCAAACATAGAAGCGTCTGTGTGAACAAGAAAACGTTTAGTTGGATTGGGAGCTGCCAAGACAGGGGCATTTATCAGTGCATTTTTCAATTGTTGGAATGCCTGCTCACACTCCGGGGTCCAGTTTACTTGGCGGGGAAGGTTCTTACGGGTCAGGTCAGTGAGGGGTTTGGCCAGGGCGCTATAATTGGGAACAAACTTCCGGTAATACCCTGCTGTCCCTAGAAACGCTAAAACCTGGGTCTTAGTCCTAGGGGTGGGCCACTGGGCTACAGCCTCTACTTTGGCGGGTTCGGGTTTTTGTTTACCGCACCCTACTCTATGTCCCAGGTATTGTACCTCAGCCATGCCGATACTACACTTGGCCGGCTTCAAGGTCAGACCTGCTTCCCTTATCCTATCTAGTACAGCTCCGATGTGAGCTAAGTGTTCCTGCCACGTATTGCTAAAAATAGCAATATCGTCCAGGTAGGCACATGTATAGTCCTGGAATCCATCTAGGAGTCGATCCACCATCCTTTGGAAGGTGGCTGGGGCGTTTTTCATCCCAAATGGCATGACCTTAAACTGGTACAAGCCAAATGGGGTGACAAAGGCCGACTTCGGGATGGCGTCTGGGGCCAGGGGGATTTGCCAATACCCTTTACACAAGTCAATAGTGGTGAGGTATCGGCCCCTGGCCATTCTGTCCAGTAACTCGTCTATCCGGGGCATCGGATAGGCGTCAGATACAGTCTTCTCGTTCAATCTCCTATAGTCCACGCAGAAGCGGGTCGTACCGTCTCGCTTTGGTACGAGGACTACAGGAGATGCCCAAGGACTGTCTGAGGGTTCAATCACCCCCAGTTGGAGCATTTCGTCGATCTCCTTACGCATGTTTGCCCGTACCGCTTCTGGAATGCGGTATGGCATCTGGCGCATGGGTAGTTGCCCTGGGGTCTCGACCCGGTGAGTTGCCAGAGGCGTGTATCCAGGTACATTAGAGAACGTGTCGCGTTTCTCTTCCAATAGTTGCTGTACCTCGATCCGCTCCTGTGGGCTCAGCCGATCTCCCAGCGTAACCTCCCCTAAATCTCCGGACAGCTGCCCATCCCCCAGCAAATCGGGGAGGGGTAAGCTGTCAAACTCTTCCGTGTTAGGGGCACAGATGGCGGTTACCTCCTAAGTACGCTCGTGGTAGGGCTTCAGCATGTTCACATGGAGCATGCGTCGCCCCCCAGTCCCTGTGCAGGGGCCGATAATATAGGTGGTATCGCATCTTTGCTCCACCACCTTATATGGGCCCTGCCAGGCGGCCTGTAACTTATCATGTCGGACAGGTTTTAAAATTAGTACCTTCTGCCCGACCTGAAAGCTACGGTCCCTGGCTCCCCGATCATACCATGTACGCTGGCGGGTCTGGGCCTCCTGAAGGTTTTCCCGTACCGTCTTGGTCAACGCTTCTAGGCGGTCCCGAAAGGCCAACACATATGGTAGGATGGGAGTGCCATCTGTGCTCC
Organism: Pelobates fuscus; assembly: GCF_036172605.1. Taxonomy (NCBI): domain Eukaryota; kingdom Metazoa; phylum Chordata; class Amphibia; order Anura; family Pelobatidae; genus Pelobates; species Pelobates fuscus. The sequence goes on from NC_086318.1 coordinate 239,947,006, forward strand.
GGTCTCCCTCCCAATGCTCTCTAATAAGATCCAATGGGCCTCGGACCCTCCTTCCAAACAATAATTCAAACGGGGAGAACCCTGTGGATTCCTGCGGCACCTCCCGGTATGCAAATAGGAGGTGCGGCAGGAATCGTTCCCAGTCCTTGTGGGTCTCTGCGAAGGTTCGGAGCATCTGCTTCAAGGTACCATTGAATCGTTCGCAGAGCCAGTTCGTCTGGGGGTGGTAAGGGGCGCTGATAATAGGCTTAATGCCACAGATCCTCCAGAGGTGTTGGGTGAATTCTGCGGTAAACTGGGTACCCTGATCCGAGATAATCTCCCTGGGTAATCCCATCCGGGAGAATATCCGCATGAGGGCATCCGCGACCGTCTCAGCGTGGATGTTGGTCAGAGCCACTGCTTCTGGATACCTGGTGGCATAATCTACGACCGTTAAAATATACCGTTTTCCTGACGGGCTAACTTTATTGAGGGGGCCTATCAGATCCACCGCTATTCGGCTAAAAGGTTCCTCTATTATGGGTAAGGGGTGAAGTTTAGCCTTCCTGCGATCCCCCCTTTTTCCCACTCTCTGGCAGGTATCGCAAGTCGTGCAATATCTGCGTACTTCCTGGCTAATCCCTGGCCAGAAGAAACTCTGGGTTAGTCTGTACCTGGTGCGACTAACCCCTAGATGTCCGGATAGCGGAATATCATGCGCTATCCGGAGTAATTCAGCCCGGTACCGCTGTGGTACCACTAATTGTCTCCTCGCTATCGGGTCTAACCCCGTAATCTGTTTGGTTGTTTCCCTGTATAAAAGTTGTTTATCCCAGATAAACTTCTCTCCCTCCGCCCTGGGGGAACCCGTGCCAACCTTGTCCCTATACACCTGAAGCGTGGGGTCTGTTGCGACTTCAGCTACAAATTCATTAGGTGGAGCCCAGGGGACACATTCTAGAGGGGGGGTAGGGTTGCTTACCTGGACCTCCGGCAGTGTGTTGTGGTCCTGGGTGCGGGCCTGTTGTCGGGTGACTACAGGGTTGACCTCTCCTGTGGTGGGTGACTGGGGCTCAAAAGCAGAAGTGAGCCTCCCCAGATCGTTCCCCAATAAAACCTCCGCCGGTAAATGTGGCATCAACCCCACCTCCACTTCCCCTGCCCCCGCTCCCCAATGTAAATGTACCCTTGCTGTAGGTAGCCGGTACACTGCTCCCCCAGCTACCCGGACGGCAACAGTTTTGTTCAGTTTTGCCTGATCTGAAATCAGGTGGCTCTGTACCAAAGTGATGGTGGCTCCCGAATCTCGTAATCCCCGGACTGCTGTACCATTCAGATATACCGTCTGTCGATGGTGCCGTAGATTATCAACATTGGCCTGGACCGGATCTGCCTCGTGCAGTACCTCCCATTGTTCCACAGTAGTAATGGGGACTGCGGAACCATATGGGGTGGTGACTAGGTCCTGGTAGTGGTGGGCTGTGGCCGCCCTGGGTGGAGGTGGGCCTGGACGAATCCAGGTGGAACGGTCCCGTAGCTGTGGGCATTCCCTTTTATAATGTCCCCACTTCTGGCAGTGATGACAGGGGCCAGCGGTGGGTTGTCGGAACCGGGGCTGTGCAGCGGGTGGTGGAGGTGGTGGTAGCGGTCTCGGTGGAGCTGGGGTGTAGTTGTTTCCCCCGAATGTTTTAAAGGTTGCTTTTGGAGCTGCAGGTTTTTGTGACCTGCGTGCATCCAGGTAGTCATCCGCTTTCCTAGCCGCCTCGGTAAGGGAAGTAGGGTTTCTGTCCCTTACCCATTCCTGGACCTCATTGGTTACTCCCTCATAGAACTGCTCCATCAGCAACATTTGTATTACATCCTCCATAGAACGTGCCTTGCTAGCTTGCACCCACCCGAGCGCTGCCCCCTGTAATCGGCATGCCCACTCTGCGTGCGAGTCCTTCTCTGTTTTCTTTAGATCCCGGAACCTCCGCCGGTATGCCTCGGGTGTTATAGCATACCTGGCGAGTATAATTTCTTTCACTTTACTGTAATTCCTTATTTCGTCATTAGGTACAGTCCGATATGCCTCTGCTGCCCTCCCGGTTAACCTTCCGGCCAAAATAGGTACCCAGTCCTCTGCGTTAATTTTATGCAGTGCACACAGTCTTTCAAAGTCTTGCAGGAAAGTGTCTATATCTTCCTCTGCCTCCACATATGTTTTAAAAGCTTGGTATGGTATTTTAGGCTTACCTTCCTGTGGCACATTAATTGCAGAGCTTTGTTCTGGTGCCTGTGTCCTTAGGATGAATTCTTGTACCTCGGCCATTGTCCTGGTAACAATTTCTGTTGGGGGGTTTTCCCCATAAAAGGATAGCCTGAACTGAACCTGCCTCTGGAATTCCGATCCTTGTGGTGTTCCTCCCGGCTCCCTCTGTGCCGGAACTGAATCGCCCTCCATTCTGTACTCTGCCATGAGTTCTGTAACAAGTACTGCTTTCTTCTTATTGCTGGCTTGTATACCCCTTGCCTCTAGGAGGTCCTTTAGCGTGGAGCGTTTTAGCGCAGAAAAATCAATCTCCATCCGTACTCCATTTACGCTTGTTCCTCTGTGAGTTTGGATCCCAGCGCTGCCAACCAATGTAGCGGAGAGCCGATCTTGCACAGCTATTCTCCACTAGAGATTCCAGTGAGGCTCAGGAACAAGGTGATGTTAAGTCCATAGGCAAGGTTTCCAGCAGGTAAAGTAATACAGCAGTATCCCCATCGCAATCCCAATAACTGGACGACACACAGTTTCAGGAGTAGACTGACAAGCTTTATTCCACAGTTCCTTATAAAGCCCTCTCCCATGCAAGGGAGGAGGTTCTAACACTTAAGACATTATCCAATCTCTAAGTAGTAACCTCCCACAGATCTCCTCCCCTCCTCTAGCATCATAATCCCCTTATTGTGTACACAGTTTTCCCCGAGTTTTGGATGTACACTAAATACTTGCACAAATCCAACATCCCCAGATAGCTCTATTCTGGGGGACCAACATACTTAAAAATTAGCCCATTCGGATGAATGGTTCGTGAGATATGGGGTTCCAAAGATTTGACCGACCGCATGGTTAAAGTATCCGAAAACAGTTGCATTTTGGCCCTGCGGTCGGTCACAAACAAGGGAATGAAAACAGGCGAATTGCCTGTGTTATAGAGCCTGGAGAGGGTTTGAATGAATTCCCTTGTTTATGGGGCTCTTTCTACCGAACGGCGGGTCATTCGGTAGTTTCCATACGAATTTCTGGAAGTATGGAGGTCTCAGCGGTGTTTGCCTAGTCAAGTGTCCGATTTTAGTTCCAGACACTCGACGGCAAAACACCGCTGTTCGGTAGTTTAAGATGGCCGCCGCCACGTGTTTGTTTCCCGAATGGCGGCCACCCAGAGGACAAAGACCACACTGCACTGATTGCCAATTACCTGTTTGCAACATTGTTGCAAACGGTAATTGGAGGCACACTCATTCCTGGGTGGTCTGGTTGTTCGGTAGTTTCATTCCCTTGTTTTATTTGAATGATTCTACCGAACAACTAGAGGAATACAATTCTTTACATACATTTAACTGTCATTATACCCGGATACCATGCTTTCTATACATGTACATACACATTAAACCAGCCATATGACCAAATACACTTATTCTCGTACATGTCGTGGGACAGCCCGGTACCAATCCGCTACAATAACTTACTGCCCTCACAACCATTACTACAGCTACAAGGTTCAGTACTCACCACTTCAACCTTCCTGACCTACGTCAGGTCCTTGCTCACTCAACTGGGCCTCAACGCAGCCAACTACTCAGGGCACTCATTTCGTATAGGAGCAGCGTCCACAGCCTCCAGTGTCAACATCCCAGCTCATGTTATAAAAACACTGGGGCGCTGGAAGTCATCCGCTTACTCACGGTACATAGCGAACCCAGTACAACAATTAAGGGATGCTTTCAAAAACATGTCTGGTTGATAAATGTATCTGTATTGGTTGTCTGAATAAATTTGATTACTTAATTTTTGCCCTCTTCTTTCTCAGGCCTAACTCATCGTCGGTTCCGGCACACCACAACCTTCTTGCTCTTTTTATTATCCTACATTTATTTATGGTATTTCACACTGTACTATCATAAGCACCTAACACAAGTATTAAGGCAATTTTGCCTGGATTTGTGGGATGTGCTGGTTTTCTACTCCTAGCCTACTTAAGGCACTCCCCTTACCTTGCTCCTTACCGTTTGAGGTCAGCGTTGAATGACCCTCCCACCACATCACATTTTAACATTTATTTATTTCTATCTTTCTTTTCCTGGGTAGGCCCGCTTCTTTCTCAGGCCTACCTCATCGTCGTTTCCGGCACACCACAACCGACTTGCTCTTTTTATTATCCTACATTTATTTATGGTATTTCACACTGTACTATCATAAGCACCTAACACAAATATATTTATATATATAATAATATATATATATATATATATATATATATATATATATATATATACACACATCTGTGTGTGTGTGTGTGTATATATATATATTTATATATATATTAATTATACATATATATTTACGTAATATTTTTACATAATTAAGTCATTTTATTAATTACAATTTGCAGAGCCTGCCTGATAACCCAGGCAGAAAGTCCAGATAATTTATTTGCTAGCACTATATTGAACCCTGTAACTTTCCAAGACACCGTAAAACCTGTACATGGGGGTACTGTTTTACTCAGAATACGTTGCTGAACACAAATATTAGTGTTTGAAAACAGTAAAATGTATTACAACGATGATATCATCAGTGAAAGTTACATTTTTTGCATTTTTCACACACAAACCCCACTTAACACTGATGATATAATTCTTGTGATAGGTTTTACGGTTTTGAAACACTAATATGTGTGTTCAGCGAAGTCTCCTGAGTATAAAAGTACCCCTCATGTACATGTTTTATGGTGTTTTCAAAAGTTACAGAGTCAAATATAAGGCTTGTGTTTTTTTAGTTTGCATGTTACATTTTTCAGTTTTTTTCACATTGAAATTCGCCAGATTGGTTCCGTTGCCTTTGAGTCCGTATGGTAGCCAAGAAATGAGAATTACCCCAATGATTGCATACCATTTGCAAAAGTATATGACCCAAGGTATTGCAAATAGGGTATGCCCAGTCTTTTTAGTAGCCACTTAGTCACAAACACTGGCCACATTTGGAATTCAAATTAGTTTTTTTTTGCATTTTTCACACACAAACAAATATTAACACTAACTTTGGCTACTAAAAAAGACTGGGCAAATGGTATTGCAAATATTACAAATGGTATGCCATCATGGGGGTAATTCACATTCCTGGGCTACCATACGGTCTCAAATGCAACGTAACCATTCTGATGAATTTCAATGTGAAAAAAACTGAAAAATGTAACATGCTATATTCGACCCTGTATCTTCCCAAAACACTGTACAACCTGTATATAGTGGGTACTGTTTTACATGTGAGACATTGCTGAATACAAATATGTGTATTTTATTGCAGTAAAATCAAACAGTATGATGACATTCACAGTTAAAATGTCATGCAGAACTAAAAAAAAAATAACATTTCTTAATTTCTCAATTTTTTTATTTTATTCATATTAAATTATGTTTCACAGCTAAATATGTGATGTTAAATGAAAGCCCTATTTCTCCTGAATAATAAGTTTGGGTGTACTTAATATGAAAGAGGTGAATTACGGATGAACAGATATATAGTCAAATTCCAAGTTTTGTTTACCTTTTTCTCTGATCAAAACGTGTACATTTGGCTCAGTCCTTAAGCTGTTACATGTTTTCATCACCATTTAATTTCTCTGGTCGAGGGAATACATTTATTATAGACAGAGGATTTATTGTAATAATATGCACTGGTATATCTCTTGTAAAGGCCACTGATGCTGCTTCTATTCTAATTGAATGACCTGAAAAGGTGGCTGGGTCTAGACCGAGTCTCATGAATAGTGTTCTAATGTATAACATGAATTTAACTGTAGTTAGGTTTACCATGTAAAAACAACAATGGTGTATTACTTGGTAAATTACTTGGATGATCAGAAATGGTCTGGCAGGAGCTATCCAGGTTTTTATCAGGGTAACAGTTGTTATCTGTAGGATCAGGACCGGTGCTAGGATTTTTAGTTACACAGGCGAAGAGGCATTTTGGTGCCCCCCACCCTCGTTTAAAATAAGGTTCATACAAACACAGAAATAATCATACAGAGACATACAGACACAGACAGAGACATACATGCATATAAAGACATACATACAGAGGCATACCGTCATACAGACACATACATACATACATAGACATACAGAAACATACATACAGAGACATCCAGGCATACAGACACATACATACATACAGAAACATACATACAGAGACATCCAGGCATACAGACACATACATACATACAGAGACATACAGGCATACAAAGACATACACGCATACAGAGACATACCGTCATACAGACACATACATATATACAGGTATACAGAGACATACAGGCATACAGACACATACGTACAAAGACATACAGGCATACAGATACATACATTTGTATATACAGAGACATACAGGCATACAGACACATACATTTGTACATACAGAGACATACAGGCATACAGAAACATACAGACAAAGACATACAGGCATACAGAGACATACAGGCATACAGAAACATACATACAAAGCCATACAGGCATACAGAGGCCTACATACATACATACATACATACAGAGACATACATACATACAGAGACATACACAATTACATACTTACATCAGTTCAATCTTGTCCCCTGGATGCATGCTGTCTGGCTCCTTGGAGTCCTGTCCTGCAGCCCAGCCCCATCACTGGCCGCCAGCCGCGCTGTGTGGTACACAGGGAGCAGGGATATGATGTCATTCATATTCTCGCCCCCTCCACACAGCCTGCGGCAGACACCAGGGTAGGTGCAGTGGCGTACACATGACCCATGGGGCCCCAGTTAGCAAATTGATCCGTGCTCCCCCCCCCCCTCTCGCGCTTACTTTGCGCGGGCCGGGGCCGCAACACATGGCGGCGGGCACCTGGTCGCAGGGGTTGCAGGGCCGTGACCCCTGCGACCGCGGTATGTACGCCAGTGCATGCAGATGCACACACACTTAAAGGACCACTACAGACACCCAGATCACATCAGCTCAATTTAGTGGTCTGGGTGTCAGGTCCCTCTAGTTTTAACCCTGCAGCTGAAAACATAGCAGTTTCTCTGAAACTGCTATGTTTCACCGAGGGTTAATCCAGCCTCTAGTGGATGTCTCACTGACAGCCACTAGAGGAGCTTCCGCTATTCTAAAACACTGAACGTCCATAGGAAAGCATTGAGTAATGCTTTCCTATGGGCGGTTTGAATGCGTGCACGGCAAGGGCATTCGGAGCTGAGAGGCGGAGGAATCCCCAGCGCCAAGGGAGAAAGGTAAGTGATGAAGACACACACACACTCTCACGAACAGATGCATACACACCAGCTAACGGACACACATTTACTGACAGACACACTCAGCGACAGACAGACATACACACTCACTTACAAAACATACACTCTCACTGACAAACACACACTCACTAACAGACATCAAACAGACTCACTAATACACACACAAACACACTCAGTAAGAGACACACAGTAACACAATCACTGACACTCACTAGCAGACACACTCACTGACACTCACTAGCAGACACACTCACTGACGCTCTCTAGCAGACACACTCACTGACGCTCACTAGCAGACACATTTACTGACACTCACTAGCAGACACACTCACTGACGCTCACTAGCAGACACACACACTGACGCTCACTAGCAGACACACTCACTGACGCTCTCTAGCAGACACACTCACTGACGCTCACTAGCAGACACACTCACTGACACTCACTAGCAGACACACACACTGATGCTCACTAGCAGACACACACACTGACGCTCACTAGCAGACACACACACTGACGCTCCCTAGCAGACACACACACTGACGCTCACTAGCAGACACACACACACACACTAACACTCACACTAACACATGTTTTTTTTTTTAATTTAATCCCCCAGCCTCCTTACCTTTTTGGAGTGCTGAAGGGATTCCCTGGGGTCCAGTGGTGCTGCTGGGCTCCTGGGCTCCTTGGCTGGCTCCCTGGCTCCCTTGGTGGCTGGCTGGCTCCCTGGCTCCCTGGCTCCCTTGGTGGCTGGCTGGCTCCCTGGCTCCCTTGGTGGCTGGCTGGCTCCCTGGCTCCCTTGGTGGCTGGCTGGCTGGCTCCCGGGCGGGCGCGAGGGAGCACTCTCCCATGTGTGCTTCCTCTTCAGCTCCCTCGCGCACCGCGTAGGGATGCCGGCGCCGGAAGATGACGTCATCTTCCGGCTCCGGTATCAGTATACGGCGCGCGAGGGAGCTGAAGAGGAAGCACACATGGGAGAGTGCTCCCTCGCGCGCCCGCAGAACCGGGGGACGCTCGGCCACGCTACAACAGGTCGTCGGTTGGAGGGGAGCGCAGTGCGCTTCCCTCCTTCCGGTCAGCCTGATTTTGCGCCCCCAGGGCCGGTGCGCCCTAAGGCGGCCGCCTGGGCCGCCTTATGGTAGCGCCGGCCCTGTGTAGGATATATATGTATTTCTACTGGGGAGGGGGGATGGCTGTTTGGTTAGTTTGTGTGTGTATCAACAAAAGTACATAATGATCTGTGATGTTAATGAGATTGTGAATATTAAGATATTGTGTTCGAACTGTCAACAACTCTATAGTGGATTATTTGGGTTGTAGGAAACAATAAAAGGCAATATATATGACAGCTTTATGTACTGAGTTTGTATGAGCTTTGAACAGGTGATTATCTAGTGAGTTAGAGAGTGCTCTAAATTTAGGTCTGTCAATAGGTTGTCATTTAGCAGTTGCAGGGTGTTCTGTGCATTGGATACATTTAAGAATGTTTTTAACGAGGTTTGTAGGCATGATAGGTTTCCGATAAGGTAAGGTGGTTACTACCTACCTATCATGTAGAGTTTGTGTTAGATGTTTATTTTCGATTAAGGTGGCAAAAGGCAGTGAATGCCTTCATGGTTTCTATGGAAAAAGTATCTGTGATCTGGAAGTTGGAGAATAGCCTATTAAATATTGTTAGTGCTCTGTTGTAAGATTTTGTAGGTGTTGTCTGATGAGGCCGCCTGTGCCAACCCTTTGCTGTGTATCAATAATTTATTTAGTCCATAATGAGAGCTTTGAACATTGTGGTTTCTTAAGAGTGTTTCCTGAGATTTGGGTGGTATTTGAAGAAGTCATGTAAACGAGAACGGGAGAGGAGTTATGTGACGAGACCAATCTCGCCACTGTGCATTGGAGGAGCCTGGTTGCCTGCCTGCTGCCTTTTGACTATGGACCGGCATTTAAATACTTTATTTTCCTATGCAAAAAGGTGGAGTCCACACTGCCCTCTCCTGATGACATCAGGAAAGTGTGACTTCCACCTCCCCCAGATTCCCCTGTGGTCCCGACGCTGTCCAGGCCAGCCTCCCTCTGCAGGCTGCAGTATGGCATTGGCCATGGGGGGGAGTCCGCTTGTGAGTCACTGAGCTGCTTTGCAAGAAGAGGGGGGTGTCCCCCAGCCCAGCTTCTCCACATGGGCGCATTCCCAGCGGGCTCCAGCATGTCGGCTCAGCGGGTTCAGCAGCGTAGTTGCCCCCTCCCCCCTGTCTCCATACTACCCAAGTCCAGGGACAGCCATGCAGACCTTCCCTGGACTAAGAAGTGTCCACGCTGTCCTCTTCTACTCTCCATGGCCTTGGAGAGCCTTCAAGACAGCCTGCTTCAACTTTAGCCACCTGCCTTGCAGCAAGGGGTTAAGTTTTATAATATTTAAATATACTTTGTAACCTCCTTTTCCCTTTAACCATGGGCCTGTCAGTCAGGCTCTCACTCCCTGTCACTCCCCCTAGACATGCATCACTCTGTGAACATATATATGTGTGTGCCTGTGAACGTATGTCTCTGTATGCAACTGTGAACGTATGTATGTGTGACTATATGATGTGAAAGGGGTAAGGGCTGCATAGCCCTTACCCTCTTCACATATTTTAGCTTGTTTTATTAAGGGTCTTGAGGGATTCCCTTTTTTGGGTTGCTGCTTATTATCCTGTTATTTAGTGCTGACCCTTCCCCCCTGTTCTTATGTGTAACTATATGCCTGTATAATTATGTCTCTGTGTGCATGTGAACATATGTCTCTGTATAATTTTTAACATATGTCTCTGTGTAATTGTCTCCATATGTTTCTGTGTGCAACTGTGAATGTATGCATATATGTGACTATATGCCTGTCTCTGTATGTCTCTATTTGCCTGTGAAAGTATGTCTCTGTATGCTTTGTTCTGTATGTATACGTGTGACTATATGCCTGTCTCTGAATGTCTCTGTGTGCCTGTGCACGTATGTTTCTGTGTGCAACTGTAAATGTATGTATTTGTTTGACTATATGCCTGTCTCCGTATGTCTCTGTATGCCTGTGAATGTATGTCTCTGTATAACTGTGAACGTATGTCTCTGTATGCTTTGTTCTGTATGTATATGTGTGACTATATGCCTTTCTCTGTATGCCTGCATCTTTGTCTCTGTATGACTGTGTTTGTATGACAGTGCACGTGTATGTGTAGATTGCATGACGGTGCGCCTGTATGATTGTGTGCCTGTATATCTTTATGACTATGGGCCTGAATAACTGTCTGTGTGCCTGTATGTTTGTGTCTTTGTGCATGTATGTATTTCTGCCTGTATGTCTGTGTGTATGTATGTATTTCTGACTGTATGTCTGTCTAAATGGTTTGGGAGGAAAGAGACACAGAGAGCAACACACACAATAGACTAAGGGGAGAGAGCAACAGAAAGGGGGGAAGACACACAAAGGAGCAGGTGGGGAAGTAAAAGATACACAAGAAGGGTTGTAGGAGACACACAAGTGGGTATAATACACACTAAAGGCTGAAAAACACACTTATTGAGGTAGGAAATTCAAAAGGAGGATTATGAGACAAACAGGTGAAGATGCATTGTGGGGAAGTGGGTGGGCGGCAAAATGCATCTTCGCCTGTCTAGCCAAAAATCCTTGCACCTGCCCTGAACAGAGCCTGGTGAGAATAATATTACCTGGTTCTATCATTAAGAAGTTGTCAAGGTAGTGATTTATTGCTGGTCATCTTGGGATATTAAGGAGGAGCCAACACAGAGTCAGCAATTATGATAAACAGATTTGGGCTGCTTTTGACCCTTAATATTAGTGTGGTTGCAAAATAGTATAATTCTCTCCATTTTACATCATGCAAATGCCAGAAAGATGGGTGGATTGGAAGCAGATTGAAGGCATTAAAAATATTGGTTTTACTAAGCCATGCTGACCTTCCTGCTTTCAATATGGCTTGTATGGCATTGTCTATGGTCAAACAATGTAGGGCAAATTCTTCAAATGGGATTAATGCTGGGTGTGGCTGCCGAATGTGGAGCTGAAAGGTCTATAATCATTCTCTTTTTGTTATTTTTGCAGGAGCATGGTATAACTGAGTGGTGAATCTTAGTATGAGTGTAGTTTAAATAGGAAAAGGGAGGTATGCCACATTGTCAATTTCTTTTTGAAGTAATAAGTCTACTGTGAGGGGTCGTGTAAAGTGGATTGTAAATGTTTTCATTCCAATGTGCCTGTAGGGAGTGATATGAGTCCGGTGTGAAACCCTTGTGAAATTCACCAAATAATTAGATGGGTAAGAGGTCAAGTGGAATGTTAAATACACAAAAGAAAGGAAAGTGAATGGCGCTTACACAGTTAAATAGGAGCACAGTTGGAGTGGTAAGGGTGTTCCCCAACACCCTAAAATAAAGTAATAACAGAGGGTACTAAAAGCAACAAGTGTGTATCAGAACAGGCAATATTAATACTTATACATGTACAGGTACGTATAGGAGATGTTCCATATAAAGACCTATAAAGATAAAAAATAGTACATAGTATAGCCTGTATATGCAGAAAAAAGAAATGTGGAAGTGATTGAATACACTCACGAATTCCAGAGCCGTGCCAGGCTCTGTATATGATGCCCAAGGGTGCCTCAGAAGGCTCTGTGGAGAATCTTGAATGGTATCCCCCAGAAGTAGGAAAAACAGCAGCAAAGTGATGAATAAAAAATAATAAATGTATTGTAAATAAAAGTTAAAATAGTAACTGTGCAGGTCCCATATGGTAACACACAGAGTCACAGTCTTGCAGACGCATTTCAACTCAGTCCGAGTTTTCAACTTGCTGCTGTTTTTCCTACTTCTGGGGGATGCCATTCAAGATTCTCCACAGAGCCTTCTGAGGCACCCTTGGGCATCATATACAGAGCCTGGCATTTATTTTCATTTATGTCTTGGGAGGTGTAAGGGGCGTTGTTTGGTAGATGAAGCCCACGATGCAGAAAAGGCTGAAAGCATGGAATCATGATATGGAAATCAGTACAATAGGATCAGACAAAGAGTGGTCAGGATAGCCAAAATGTCGGGACAGGCGGCACAGTAGCAGAGGCAGGAATCAGGCAAGGATTAGAATCAAGAAAAACAGCAGGACAGGCACTTAAGGTATGAACATTTCAGGAGCATGGTATAACTGAGTGATGAGTCTTAGTATGAGTGTAGTTTAAATAGGAAAAGGGAGGTATGCCATTTCCTTCCTCTCCACCTCCTGAATATACCCCTTTGTCAGTTCCACCTTCTTTCCCTTAAAGAAGGGCATGCTCCTGATCCACGTTGCCAGTTGTGGGATGTGGTACCACTTGTCTCCACATCAATGCTAGTCGGTGGTGGTGAGGGGGTCGGCCACGTGGAGCAGGGGGATGTGTCATGGGAGCACGAAGTAAGAGTGCAGTGGGGCGGGGGCCTGACTGTAATCCCAGTCAAAGGAGTCACCTCCAGAAACATCCAGGAGCAGGTCGGGAAGGGTGTTGGATATGGTATCTCCAGAGAAGAAGGGGAGTGTTGTTGTTCCCCATGGGTTCCCATGATCTGTCTTCGGGGCCATAATATCTCTGCTGCCTTTGATACTGTTGATCATCAACAGCTTCTTCGCATTCTCTGTAATTTTTGTCTACGGGATACTGCTCTCTCCTGTTGCTCCTCCTACCTCTACCAGCACTCTTTCAGTGTTTCTTTCTCTGACTCTGCCTCCTCCCCCCAACCACTCTTTGTCGGCATCCCCTAAGGTTCTGTCCTTGAGCCCCTACTGTAAACTCATCAGCTTGTTTGACTTCCATTATCATTTCTATGCTGATGACACGCACATTTACCTGTCCTCTCCTGATCTCTCTCCGCCCATCTTGACTTGTGTCTCTGACTGCCTCTCTTCGATTTCCAAATGGATGGCTGCTCACTTTCTTAAACTCAACCTGTCCAAAGCAGAACTTCTGGTCTTTCCTCCCTCAAGTGTTACTACTCCCGTGTCTGTCTCCCTCCAAGTCAACGGCACTACCATCACCTCTACCTCGCAGGCTCGCTGCCTGGGTGTTCTTTTTGACTCCAACCTCTCCTTCACCCCCCACATCCAATCAATCACCAAATCCTGTTGCTTCTATCTCAAAAACATAGTGCGCATCTGCCCCTATCTAACCCCGGATGCGTCTAAGGTGTTGGTGTCACGACTAGTAATGTGGTCCAGCACGCAGAAACTATGTAAACATATACATAAGTAAGAAAAGGAAAATAATAGGATAGAGCGTAAACCGGTCCTTAGAATGGCCGGACTAATACGCTAGAGACAGAGAACGGTCAAAGGGAAAGCCGAGGTCAAGGAAGCCAGAAAATACTCAATACCGATTAAACAAGCCAAGTCAGGGAAACCAGAGATCAGAATAACCAGGGAAACGCCAAGGATCAGGATACCAGGAAATCAGAAACACGAGAATAGCACTTTCAGGAAACCAGGAAACTGAAACCACGACATGGCAAAGTAATGGGGAAAGCTAGGGGTTTAAATACCCCTCTCTAGGCTATGATTGGTCAGAGGGCGACCTCTGACCCCAAAACGTGCGTGTGCGTTGACGTCTTGACGTCACGCACACGTTGGTATAATTCTCGGGGGCGGGGCTAGCAATAGACGCGACCACGCGGTCGGCGCCATCTTGGATCTGGGCGCGATGCCTGGAAGAACTACGTGCGCGGTTCCCGGCTCGCCGACGAGCAGGTAAGCTCGTGTAGTCGGAGCGGTCGTGCCGGTCGGGCACGACCGTGAGGCTCGGCGGGCCGGTGACCGCAACAGTACCCCCCACTCGAAGACCGCGCACCGGGCGGGAAGGACCCGGCTTAAGAGGAAAGCGGTTGTGAAATGACCGGATAAGACGGGGCGCATGGACCCGGTCAGCAGGAACCCAACAACGTTCCTCGGGACCATAACCCTTCCAGTCAACGAGATAGGACAAGACACCTCTGGATAATTTGGAGTCCATGATAGAATGGACTTCGTATTCTTCTTGATCACCCACTACCAAGGGCGGAGGAGGAGTGGATACCCTGGTGTAGCGATTGCAAGTAAGGGGCTTGAGCAGAGACACATGGAAAGTATTCGCTATTCTCATATGAGCCGGTAGTGCCAAAGAATAGGTCACTGGATTAATACGTTGGGTAACTCGAAAGGGACCAATGTACCGAGGGGCAAATTTCATGGATGGGACCTTAAGTTTGATATGTCTTGTGGAGAGCCACACCCTGTCACCTGGAAGATAGACAGGATTAGCGCCCCGTTTCTTGTCAGCTTGGACCTTTGCTCGGAATGAGGCTTTTTGCAGAGCTGAATGGACGGAATCCCAGGTATCATGAATCGATTCTAAACGGGTGTTCAAAGCGGGGATTTCTGTGTCTGAGAATGCAGAAGGTAAAACAGCGGGGTGATAACCCTGATTAACAAAGAATGGACTGTGATTAGAAGATTCATGAGTGGCGTTGTTTCTGGCGAACTCAGCCATGGGTAAGAGCTCATACCAGTTAGATTGATTGGCATTAATAAAGCAACGTAAATAGGCTTCTAAAGACTGATTCGCCCTCTCTGCTGCTCCATTTGTTTGAGGGTGATATGCTGATGAAAAGGAGAGTTTGACGCCCAATTGTTTGCAAAAGGAACGCCAAAACCTAGAAACAAACTGGGTACCTCTGTCAGATACTATGTTTTTGGGTACACCGTGCAACCGAAAGATCTCTCTCAAGAATATTTGAACAAGATCTTGAGCAGATGGTAATTTCTTAAGTGGGACGAAATGTGCCATCTTCGTGAATCTATCAATAACCATAAGGACTGTATTAAACCCGTTTGAACTGGGTAGATCCACAATGAAATCCATGGCCAAGTGGGTCCATGGAGCACTAGGTATGGGCAGTGGTTGTAACAGTCCAGGAGGTGACCTAGGAGGAATTGTAGAAACTGCACATATTTGACATGCCCCAACATAATCTTTGATATCGTTTCTAAGAGCAGGCCACCAAAATCTCCTGGAGACGGCTGAGAGAGTTTTATGGACTCCAGGATGGCCCGCTGTGAGGTTGTCATGGAACAAATCTAGTACCTTCTTTCGAAACTGAGGTGACACATACAGTTTGTCCGGAGGTTTTCCCACAGGTGCCTGAGTTTGATCTGCTATTATGGCACAGAAGAGTGGAGAAGACACTTCGGAAACAGTAGTGGCAATGAGGCATTCAGGAGGTACAATAGGATATATCTCCTGTTCTGGTACTTCATCTGTCTCAAACTGCCGAGAAAGTGCATCTGCCTTGGTGTTTTTAGTACCAGGCCTGTACGTAATTACGAAATTGAATCGGGAGAGGAACAATGACCACCTAGCCTGACGAGAGGACAGTCTCTTAGCGTCCCCAATATAAGCCAAATTCTTATGATCAGTAAAGATCAAAAGTGGCTCTTTGGAACCTTCCAAGAGATGCCTCCATTCCTTAAGGGCAAGTACAATGGCCAAAAGTTCCCTATTCCCTATGTCGTAATTCCTCTCTGCAGGTGTGAGTTTGCGAGAGTAAAATCCACAGGGATGTAAAGGCGTATCAGGACTTTCTCTTTGAGACAGAATGGCTCCAACTCCTGTCTCTGATGCATCCACCTCTAGGATAAATGGTTTGGATGGATCAGGATGGGTCAGGACAGGTGCTGAGGAAAATAAAAATTTTAATTGTTCAAATGCCTCTCTTGCTTCTTTGGGCCAAGATATACAATTTGTTCCTTTTTTTGTTAAATTGGTTATAGGGGAAATCACGGAGGAAAATCCCCTTATGAATTTGCGGTAGTAATTTGCAAAACCTATAAAGCGTTGAGTAGCTTTAAGGCCCTTGGGTAATGGCCACTGTAAGACTGCCTCCAGTTTGCGAGGATCCATCTGGAAACCAGACGGAGATATAACGTATCCAAGGAATTGTATCTCCGTTTGGTCAAACTGGCATTTCTCCAGTTTACAGTAAAGGCCGTTTTGTAACAGGGTTTTCAGTACAATTCTCACATGTTCGTGATGTGTCTCTAGGTCTGGGGAATAGATGAGAATGTCGTCCAAATACACTAGAACGAACATGTGAAGGTACTCTCTTAGGACATCGTTAATAAAATCCTGGAATACCGCTGGAGCGTTACATAATCCAAACGGCATAACCAGGTATTCGTAATGTCCCATTCTGGTGTTAAATGCGGTCTTCCATTCGTGACCGTCCTTAATCCTGACTAGATTGTATGCACTTCGGAGATCGAGCTTGGTAAAGACTCGAGCTCCCTTCAATCTGTCAAATAGCTCTGATATAAGGGGAATAGGGTAGGCATTTTTAATGGTAATCCTATTCAAACCCCTATAATCAATACAAGGGCGTAGGTCTCCTTCTTTTTTAGAGACAAAGTAGAATCCAGCCCCGGCTGGTGAGGAGGACCTACGGATATGACCCTTTCTGAGAGCCTCCTTAATGTATTCCTCTAAACAAAGATTTTCCTGGGGGGACAAGGCATAGATTCCTCCCTTGGGAGGCATAGTCCCTGGTAATAAGTTTATAGTACAGTCATAAGGTCTATGAGGAGGTAACCCTTCTGACTGGACCTTGTTAAATACCTCTTTCAAATCCATATACTGTTGTGGAATTTGTGTGGTCAAGGGAGGTGTAACAGGAACATTAATGGTGCCAATAGGTTGTGGGATTTGCTTAAAGCAGACACCTTTGCATCTCTCACCCCAACTCACAATCTCTCCTTCAATCCAATCCAAACGTGGATTGTGTTTAAGGAGCCAAGGGAAACCGAGTATTATCGGAACTGTAGGTGAAGATATAATTTGAAAGGTCATTTCTTCAGAATGGAGAATACCCACTGAAACAGTGATTGGCAGAGTTTCGTGTGTGATGAAAGGCTGGGTAAGAGGCCTTCCATCAATGGCCTCGACTGCTATAGGTTTCTCTTTATGTCTTAAGGGCAGGAGATGTTTTGCAGAGAATTCTTTGTCTAGGAAATTCTCCGCTGCCCCAGAGTCAATCATAGCCTCACATTGAACAGTAGTGTTCTCGAAAGATAAGGTTACTTTGATAAGGAAACGGTTCTTAGTCAATTTAGGGGACATATACATCACACCTAAGGTCGGTCCCCGTACGTGCCTTAGGTGTGCAAGTTTTCCGGCCGAACCGGGCATGATGACCTTAGATGCCCCTTCTTGCCACAATACATACATAACCCCTCGTTACGTCTGTGTTGTCTCTCTGCCTCAGTGAGTTTAGCACTACCCAATTGCATGGGTTCAGGTTCTGGAAGAGGCGTTTGGCTACTCACCACTGGGTTAGAGAAACGAGGAGCTATGGACAAATTAGAGCGTCTGTTACGTTGTTTGTTTTTCTCTCTCTCTCTGAGCCGGTTGTCAATGTCTATCATGTAGGCAATAAACTCGTTAAGATTAACCGGAAGGTCTCTAGCTGCAGTCTCATCTTGTATATTCTCAGCTAAACCTTCAGAGAAAGCAGCCACCAGACCGCTATTGGTCCAATCAACCTCAGACGCTAATGTCCTGAACTCTATAGCATAATCGGCTACAGAACGACTGCCTTGCTTGATTCGCATAAGGGCTTTGGCAGCGTTCTTCTCCCTGCCTTTAGGTTCAAATGTAGCTTTAAAGGCCGTAAGAAAAGTATTGTAATCACGGGCTACTGCGTCACCACTTTCCCATAAGGGGTTAGCCCAGGTCAAAGCTTTTCCAGTTAATTGGTTCATCAGATAGCCTATTTTTGATCTATCTGTTGGGAATGAACCTGGGGAGGCCTCAAAGTGGTATTCAATTTGGTTTAAAAAACCTCTGAATTCCTTAGAATCACCTCCATAGCGAGGGGGCGGTGACAAGGTTATGGACGGTGGTTTATGTGGTACGGGAACCACTACAGGTGGCGGAACCACAGGTGGTACCGGAGGGACCTCTAAATAGGCAGTCCTCTGGAGCAAGGTCTGAAATGCCTGGGCAAATTGGTCTAACCTGTGGTCCATATCCTCCACCCTACTCTCACATGCGATCATATGCTTGCATAGTTCTGCAGGATCCATGGCCATGTCGTAATGTCACGACTAGTAATGTGGTCCAGCACGCAGAAACTATGTAAACATATACATAAGTAAGAAAAGGAAAATAATAGGATAGAGCGTAAACCGGTCCTTAGAATGGCCGGACTAATACGCTAGAGACAGAGAATGGTCAAAGGGAAAGCCGAGGTCAAGGAAGCCAGAAAATACTCAATACCGATTAAACAAGCCAAGTCAGGGAAACCAGAGATCAGAATAACCAGGGAAACGCCAAGGATCAGGATACCAGGAAATCAGAAACACGAGAATAGCACTTTCAGGAAACCAGGAAACTGAAACCACGACATGGCAAAGTAATGGGGAAAGCTAGGGGTTTAAATACCCCTCTCTAGGCTATGATTGGTCAGAGGGCGACCTCTGACCCCAAAACGTGCGTGTGCGTTGACGTCTTGACGTCACGCACACGTTGGTATAATTCTCGGGGGCGGGGCTAGCAATAGACGCGACCACGCGGTCGGCGCCATCTTGGATCTGGGCGCGATGCCCGGAAGAACTACATGCGCGGTTCCCGGCTCGCCGACGAGCAGGTAAGCTCGTGTAGTCGGAGCGGTCGTGCCGGTCGGGCACGACCGTGAGGCTCGGCGGGCCGGTGACCGCAACAGTTGGTCCATGCTCTTGTTCTCTCTCACCTGGACTACTGCAAAACTCTTCTCAGTGGTCTTACGTGTTCCCAGATTGCACCGTTGCAATCTCTAATGAATGCAAGGCTCATTTTCCTGTCCGCTCGCACCTCCCACGCCTCCCTGCTCTGTCAGTCCCTGCATTGGCTCCCAGTTAGATATAGGGCTCAATTTAAAATTCTAGTGCTTGCTTACATGTCCCTACATAATGCTGCTACAACCTACCTATCCTCCCTAATACACAAGTATGTCCCATCGAGGCCCCTACGCTCTGCCAAAAACCTACGTATATCCTCTGTCCGTACTCCCACCTCTAACGCTCGCCTCGAAGACTTTTCCAGGGCTGCACCTCTTCTGTGGAACTCCCTTCCCTCCTCCATAAGAATTTCACCCAGTCTCCACTCATTCAAAAAGTCATTGAAAACTCACTTCTTCAAGAAAGCATATCAATTAAACTGTTAGCAGGTTTTTATCCTCCACCCTCCATGACTCCTCTCCTGCAACTGTCAAAAATTACTTACTATGCCCTCAGTGTATATTTTTCTAACAACTTACTTCATACCCCTACTTTTACCCTTTGTGTCACTATAACCTACTCCCTCTAGCATGTAAGCTCATTGAGCAGGGCCATCCGCCTCTCTGTTCCTGTACGTCGAGTTGTCTGGTTACAATTAAATGTCTGTTAGTCCACCCTTTGTAAAGTGCTACAGAATCTGATGGCGCTATATAAATAATAAAATAATAATAATCCTTCCAGTGGATAAGATATTCAAGAACACCCTGACAGAAATGGGAATCAAGGATATCTTGGACCTCATAGTCCGATTCGACAGACACAATAACAGGAGCAGGAGGAGGAAGAATCCTATCCGGAAACGTATTGTCCTTAAAAAGTTTGAGAAGAGACATGTGAAAGGATGGGTGAAAATGATAATGAGATGGCAGGTCTAGCTGGACGACAACAGGAGATATCAGCTTCTTAATACGAAAAGGACCTATGTATTTAGGACCATGTTTCTTGGATAGACAGGGGAGTTTCAGATGTCTGGTGGACAGCAAGACAAGTTGGTTGACCTGATAGGAAGGGGGTGATCTCCTTTTATGGTCAGCATAGGAGTTATAGAGATGTTGACTCACTTGAAGTGTTTTTTGGGCACGGAGAAATTCTTGTGCTAACAGATCAACATGAGCAGAAGCATCAGGAACAGTGGTGTAAATAGGCAAACCTGGGAGTGAAGTTTGAAACCGTAATTCAGGAGGAAAGGAGAGGAGTACGTTGAATCATGTATACTGGAATTGTAGGCAAATTCTGCAGTGGTGAGAAGGTCTTTCCAATTAGTCTGTAAGTGAGTAGTGTAACAACGAAGATAGGTTTCCAACGTTTGGTTCATTCTCTCCATTTGCTCCTTAGTATATGGATGGTGTAACAGCACCATCTAGTAGGGAAGGGGTTAACGCCGCCAAAGCTGTTCTTTTTCCCGAACGTGAAGTCAGCTACCGAACACTCCTAAGCGTTGAACAGGAATCATACGAATTATCCCCCCAAGTATGAGATGAGGCTCTATATTGAGGGTCAAGCAGGATCTGTTTAATGGGGGCAACATGTCAGCCTTTTATGCAGGTCTTCCAGCAAGGGACACTCCCATAGGGACCTTGTAGAAGACTGAGACAATTTTTACATTAGCCAATCACATGCATGTACAGTATAGAAACACTCCCACAAGAACAGTACAACTCCTCCACTCTATCCTGGAGATAATTTGGTTAAGTGCTTGAAGAAACTCAATTACCTCCAGGCCTAGAGAGTATCCTCTATTTTACAATACTGATAAAAACATATAAAAATACATATTTCCAAATATACCGAACGGAACCCCCACATTCAATTCCATCGCCATGGAGCTAAAGTCTTGTACATTGTGTGTTCGACTAAACGAATGAGCTCCATGGGTCTACTATCTGGTACAGTTCCGTTCGTGCATTGTCATTTTACCGAATGGCATAGCGTTCGTATGAATTTGGAACAGAGTGACAGATGGTCGGTGATTTCAGCGGTGTTCATGGGAAGCAGTGTCCGAAATCAGTTCCATGAGTTTGTTGATGAACACTGCTGGTCGTTTGACTGTCCAAGATGGCCGCCACCACGTGTTGTTCATACGAACAATGACCACCCAGCCGACCGTTCGGGAGTTGGAAGTGTCTGCTGTTAACCACAATGTTAATGAGGGCAGAAAGGTTAATGAGCAGCACACTTCCCTGCTGGGTGATCTGCCATTCGGTAGTTTGTTCGTATTTGGGTACATGCAACCAGAAAACATACGAACGACCGGCAATAACCGAACAACCGGCAGAGAGTTCTGCCACAGATGGAATGCAGTAGAAAGATCCACAGAGATGCCAAGCAACAGACAGACGGCCTTCCAAAAATGGGACGTGAGCTGGGTACCTCTGTCCAAGCCGGAAGATTATGATCATAGAGGAGTATACCAATCTTTTTGGCTGAAAGAAGTCCTTTGATAAAATGGGCCATTTTTGTCAGTCGATCTATAGTCACAATTATTCTGTTGTATCCATTGGAGTCAGGCAGTTCTACAATAAATTCAACTGCAACATAACTCTAGGGTCTTGAGGGTATAGGCAGTGGTTGCAAGAGACTAGCTGGCTTCCGTCTGGCATGCTGGCTCCTGATACGCAGTGCTGCTTGTGGGATGTGGCACCGCTTGTCTCCACATTAATGCAGCTAGTTGGTGGCGGTGAGCAGGTCGGCCACCTGTAGCAAGGGGGATGTGCTCCGAGCTGGCACATCCATGCAAACAGAGGAAGACACAGCGTGGAAGCGTGAGGTAAGAGTGCCGTGGAGCGGATACCTGACAGGAGGTGTTCAATAAAAATATTAAATTTACATATTTTCCTTCTATAATATATTTCCTGATGAAAGGCAGAACTAAATGTGCAGGGGTTATTACACAGGAAGATTAAATATTATCCTGCAAGCTTGTGTGAGCCAGGTTTGGAGTTGGAGTGACCATATTGGGGTTAGGCACTCGAGTATTAGAAGCTTCTAATTAAGTTAGCTGTTCATTTATAGAATGTATTTATGGCAGGATGACTTTCATCATTGTGTGCATTTATATTAGGCTGTCAGAGTTGTTCCCATGTTAGCTGCTGCCTGACCTGGGTGTCTCTGGTTGAGAGGTCATCAGACAATTGAGTTCTGCTTTCCTTGCAGTAGCCAGGAAAGGATTACTCAGCCTCAATTTTTGGAATGGTCCAAGTATGATTTACAATCATGGGTAACTTGAGGTTAGTACCTCTTGGTCTATATTAAATATATTTTATATATTGTATATATTTGTATGCACACAATACTTAAAATAGATTTAGAATGAACTGGCCAACAGATAGTGTGTACAAATAGCCATTATACATTAAAACCATTTTTCCTTTTGACTTGTATTAAATTTGGCCACTAGGTTTTCCTGTAGTTGCTCTGTACTGCCGGAACACCTGATCCCGTCTGCATGTAATGACGTCATTTGACGCATGTGCGTCATGACGTCACTGATACCCCGAAGTATCGTCCAGCATTATACAGAAGGTCTTAGACATCATTACACTAATTGGAAGTACCTCCCTATATCCAGCTGATCATTCTTAGGTTTATTAGTTTGAACTAACAGGGTATATAAGTGGGATCATAGATCGGTCAGTAAGAGGTCCCCCAGAGGAAAGCTTCAGAGCTGAAACATCTGGGTTTTCATTTCTCCTGCTCTTGGTCAGTATACCTTTTTAATGGGTGTTTGCATTTAGCACTTTATTACTATTGTGGTATTGGTATTATAGATTGGGTATGCACTACTTTATGCACTTTCTTTCTGTCAAAATTAATTGATTTATTTTTTGCAATGCATGAATAAACAATTTTTATGTGCAATCCTTAGTGTGCCTTGAGATCATTAATATTTCTATTGTATATATATATCCTGTATGGGAAAGGATTTTTTCCTTAAAGAGCACCCAGTACTTTTTATGCCACATTACTTCTCACCCACTTTCAGTTAAGCTTTTCTTATAAATATATATTCAAATGGTCCAAGTACTAGATCTGACAGGGGTGCCAGGCCTAGCGGGAAACCATTCATCTCCTTATTCCGAAACATGACATACTATGGATAAATAGAGATATGTCTGTAATGATATTTAACTTGAAACTGAAATTGTTAATGTGGAACTGTCCTTCTAACTATATGCAAGACACTTAAATACTATCTCTATGGGGGATAGTGAAGCACTGCTAGATGCAAAGTGGCTGAGAGAGGCTCTTACAACTCTCTTTCACAGAGAGAACAACACCCTGCCACAACGTTCGGGGGCACCCGACCATGGTTTAAATCATTTGATTTGAACCATGGTCGGGTGCCCCCGAACGTTGTGGCAGGGTGTTGTTCTCTCTGTGAAACTACAAGATTCATAGTTGGCTGTCATAGTTGAGGCCCAGACTATAACCTGACAAAAGTATGGTGTGAAGCTTTAACTATGATTTGGGCCAATGAGTGATTTACCTGTGTGTTGAAGATAGGTGTTGGCCTCATGGGACTGTTTTATTTAAATATTAAAACATTTTTACCACTCCTGCACCCTAAAGGCTAGTTCCTCTGTCCCTAGTTATGAATAGGGAATGAGTAGGACAGGGAATTTAAATACCTTGTTTCACATTAGAAATGCATGTATCATTGTAATGAGTATCTCGCTTAATACCTATAGATTGTAACTTATGTATGTATGATTTCGTATAGTATAGATGAGTAGAAAAATAAAGTACCTAAAAATGTGCTTGTTTGTGATGATGCAGACAAATGACGGACAACTGAATGCAAACAACATAAATAATAATAATAATAATTATACTTGTCAGAAATGTGGCATACTAATAATTAAATAATAATAAGGGAGTAGTAAGTTGGATACCTTATAATGATAAGATTAGCTTGTGTACATATGTTGGGATAAAGGTCCCTTAGAGTGACTGGGCTTAATATGAAAGACAGCCAGCCACCTTTTAGATAATGTCTTGTGAAGGGTCAGATACAAAAAAAAGAAAGGTGACTCCCAAGTTCCCTGGTGTAATTACTCTCAGTGGTCAACTCATAACTAGTACTCTCATAGTCTCTTTCCATGAGTTTGAGTCTTACCACTGCTTTACTCTTGTTGCTAGGGGGATTCAATCAGATCTTTCAATGGGGTGCAATTCAAACAGCATCAACTGATCTGCCTCATCTAAAGAGGGACCTTTCGATGGCACGTGTGTGGTGGCTTAAGCACACACCAAAAGAAGGGAGATCCATGCCACCAAACATAATACGAACAGGGGGGAGACCTGTCCTACAATGTTGCTTGTCCCTCCCCCTCCGGCAACAGGGACCCCAATCGCCTTCCAGGAAGGAATCAATTACTCTGTCCGGTCTGTCCTGTCAGGAAGAAATACCATTGCATGATCTGTTCGCTATGGCAGGAAGAGATCCCTCTGCCTGCTCCTTGCACAATCTTTATGAAAACACTTTTTGGTTCTGAGGCCTAGCTCTTGTGCTCACAGGTCTTACAACTCTCTGATTTCAAACACAGAGGAGCAGTGCAGCCAATAGACAGGCCCTTAGATTCTATCACTGGGCTCCTAGAAATGATAACATTTAGACACAGTTCCAAATAGAACTGGATCATTTCTTGATTTTAAAAATTGGACCAGCCTTCAACAGTGCTGCATTTAACTTATAGTGAAGTATTTAAAATAGTACATAAAACATAAACACATAATAGAACATGAAGGCATAATTAAATACATACATGTCATCAAGCAAACTTGCAAAATCCAAATCCCAAATCATTGTGCATGCTTTTCACACAAATGCAAATCTGAGTCAATGCACAGAACCAATCTAAACAAATGTTATATGGTTAAACCTTTTTATTGCTCAGATAATGATACGAATATAAAATTAAGGATTTACTGACATGTAACACTTCTTTCATAATATACCTTTTAAAATATGTATGTGGCCAGGTGTACATGGGACAAATGACTCAAAATATGCAGGAGAGATTCTTTAAACATAAAACCACAATTAAAGCAGAATTAGTGGATTTAAAAGTTCTAGCTCAGTTCAAAGAACCTAAACATATGTTGTTGCTATAAAAAATGCAATATTTATAATAACAGTGCTATGCAACAGTACTATGCTGTATGACTAATCTGTCTCACTTCTTCTCATTATCACTTTTTTTGTCCCTCTAATAAAACAGCTATGGAACACTTTATCATTATGAAGCATGGTTATTTTTATATGTTGATTATACCTTGGGATATTAGAACCAATCCTATCCTGCAGTTGACACAGTGCCTTTATTACATCTTAACAGCTGTGTGCTGCAAATAGTTCCAAGGATTGTCAAAGATGACATTCTTTCTTGGGCGACTTAAGAATTGTGATAGATTTAGTTGGTGTATATATAAAGACATATTACAACACTAGTCAAGTATGACTTAATAAAGTTTCAGATAGATGATGTCATACACATTTAAAGTAGGTTCATGAAAATTGGCAGTGAATTTTTAAATTATCTTTTGAGTACTGAAATAGTTACATTCCTTTTAGAAAGACGACACATGTTTTGTGTTGGTGCTATTAAATTAAATAACCAGAAGACTTGGAGATTCATGTCGAACTGAACTGCAGTTTAAACTAATTCAGGCCAATCGAGTGATCTCAGGAAAAACAACTTGTGCAAGCATGAACATGCTCATTTTCATTCATGATTTGGAGTGCCATTCTAGAAAACATTAAGATGGAATGGAGAAGAGGCTTTTTTAGTGGAGTCAAATAAGCAGCTTCATTTGTCATAAGGGACCAGATTTTTTTTTAGATTTTTTTTCGGAGTGTGTTCAGTCCAGTGTGTGCTGTGCAAGTAAGTGAGCAATGTGCCGTATTTCTTAAAGTCACTCACAAAAACGTTATAATAGCGAATCCACCAAGCACAAACCCATTTTGGAACTCAAACACTTATTTTTTGCTGATTTAACTGTGTGCTGTGCAAGTTGCACTGTAGTATACTGTGTGCTGTGTGTAGTGTAATCAAACACAATACGGTTACAATAGAAGCAAAATATATTTTAACACAAACAGGGGGGCAGGGTAAAACCACTCCAATGAAAGTTGTTTTTAAAAAGGAGGAACAAAAACAGCAGCAGAACTTTCTCCACTACTATCATTTTTAGGCAGAGCACATGGGATGTTAATGAGAATAGTGCCAGTCATTGACCGAGGCAGCTGGTACAGTTGGACTCAACATCATTCCAATGAAATGTCCGTCAGCCCACTCTTAAGCATTTTGTTGGATTTCATTCCAAGGCCATGTCAAAATAGCAGGCTAACAAACTCGCCTGCTTAATTGCCCAGATTTATGGAGTACTCCGACTGGCCAACATGCCTTTCTTTCCTTGCTGACACACTTGTGGCTGCCCAGATATAGTGTTGGTAGTGGAAGAGATCCAACCTCACTTCAAACTCAAGTGTTCCAGGAAGATTGCCAGGCATTTCAACCACAGTGAGAAGGCTAGGCCAGCTCTTAAGGCAGGAGCAAGAGAAAAGAGTGCTTTCCAGACACTGTGTACAACAAGATGGTAGTGGTAAAAAAAGTTTGGAACAGTAGAGGTCAATTCAAAGCCTATTTTAACACTTCTCCTTTGGCATTGACTTCCCATTTGGGAGTGAGGATTGGACAAGAATAGGGCAACTAGAGTCAGCCCTTTTCCCTTTGTTCAGCCACATCATTAAACAAATAAAAAAATAAAAATAACATTAAAGTATTTCTGCTGCTGTTGCTCCCCATTTTTTCTAATGTCTTTCATTGAAGTGGTTTTGCCATGACTGGTGGAGCCTTGTGGTGCCTGCTATCTACCCAGACATAGTAGGGAAATAGTAATAGGGCAGTGTTTTTTTCCACACTCACACTACAGGCTGGATGAGTGGGAAAACTTAGTTTTTGTCAAGGTGGAAAAGGTGAGTGCACGGTCAATTGCGCACTGACTTTTTCCCTCTCATTTTTGCCTAAATTACCTAATTTTAACTTAGCA
Organism: Pelobates fuscus; assembly: GCF_036172605.1. Taxonomy (NCBI): domain Eukaryota; kingdom Metazoa; phylum Chordata; class Amphibia; order Anura; family Pelobatidae; genus Pelobates; species Pelobates fuscus. Next base: position 239,974,426 of record NC_086318.1, read on the forward strand.
ATTACTGCTGCTCTTCTTTTTTCATTTATACAAGATAGCAAAAGGAAAAAGATTACAATTAATCATGAAGTTCTCTCGCTTCCATTTTAATTTTATTCAGATATATAAAAATCTAATCATGAATAATCCAACTTGTCTGGTTACAACTACATGTCTGTTCGTCCACCCATTGTAAAGCGCTGCAGAATTTGACGGCGCTCTATAAATATCATAATAATAATAATAATAATAATGAATACTCAGAATTTGGATTGCAAAAATGCCAGATATTGATATTTGTCCAGGCAATATTTGAGCAGTTTTTTGCATATTTGCACAGTTATAGGTACCATTTTTCCTATTTTTTTTTTCCATCCCCAAATTTTTTGTACCATAATTCAGCAATTGGAACACGAGCATGAACTAAATTATGCCATCCCGAAATTTAAATTTTCTGAAGAATCAATTGTTTTTACACTGCACAAGTCTGATAACCATTTCTTCTGTTATATGAACTAATTACTAATATTTCTATAGCAGGGCAACCCAGGCACTTTATTTTAAAAGAAATATATCTTCGTCCATGCGTAGAGATGGAGTGAGCAAGACATTAATCAAATCTAAAGGACTAAGTTTCTAGCTCTGATTTTGCTTGGCAGGCACAAACTACAGTTATAATTTCAAATTTCAGTTAATCTTTGTTCAGTGTGTTGTGCCGAATATATATATTGCTACTAAATGCTCAAATACAAAGTAGGCAATTTTGCTTAAAATAAATATTTAGCACATGTATTTATTTATTATTAATGTAAAAGTACAATATATTATCCACTAGACTGTAAGCTTGTTTGAGCAGGGCCCTTATCTGCCTATTGTTCCTGTGTCACTGTGTAATTGTCTCATTTATTGCAAACCCCCCCCCCTTTTTTTATTACTACAAAGCTCTGCGGAATTAGTTGGCGCTATCTAAATGCCACTAATAATAATAATAATAATAATAATAATAATAATAATAATGTAAAATGTAAAGGCATCACTTACAAATATCCAAAATGAAACACTATTAATGTAATCAACCACTGCACCTGTGTATTGAATGTTGTGTTCCAAAATATATAGGCTTCGGTAAAGACATACAAGGGATTTCAAAGTGGATTTCAAATGGAAGGCTTACATAGCTGAACTAAATGCATAACTGACTGGGAAAATTTTCTTGGTTCAGCTATCTTGACCTTAAATTTGAAATTCACTTTGAATTCACTTTGACTTTCCTGCAATTCTCACTTTAGTGGATAACCTTGATGGCCTTTTATCAATCAACAAAAATATATAGGGGGGATGTGTTGTTCCCAAGATGTATTGGCTTCAATAAAGCATACACCTTTACATACTGACAATTATTTATAGGGGGCTTGCATAGTTCACCCTATAGAACCTCATTTTAGCTCTCTGGCACTGGCCAGGGTGTCAGCTTGCCTGATGGCAAGTGGGCTCTGTGGGACACTGAATAAGTAGGCCCCTTAAATAACAATGTTTAAAAACAGCCTTCTTTAATGTGGCAGCGGGAGACCAAAGCAGCTGCCACTTAAGCTCGCAACAATTTCTGAAAGCATCATGCGCATTAATTTGTTTAATTCGCATTGCTGCATAGTGCTGGACTTGCTCCTCACCTGCCCTGCGCCTGTAGTGTGACTGTGACATCGCACATGGAGATGAAGTCACGCTAGGGTCACACAGCGACGGATTAAAGAGGACACTGACAGTCTCCTTTTATTCAGTGCAGCCAGTGCATGCCAGTCACAAGCTGTGACAAAGTTTTCCTTTGGAAGGTGGGTAATTGTAGAGGTCTCTCTCTCACTTCAGCTGTCCCCACAAGCCATAGCTCAGCCTTTAAAATGTGGTGCAGCCACATATACATTTCCCCCATCCAGGTATACAGGGCCCCCCAGCCATATAAATGTGTTATTGTTATATATTATTGTTATAAAGCATCATTCTGTGCCCACAAGCTGTATGTCTGGATGAGAGGGTGCTGTATAAAGATTTGTATAATAATAATAAAATAATATGGCTGGGGGGTGGGGGGGGGGGTGCTGTATATCTGAATGGGGGTGCTGTATGAAGATTTGTCTAATAAGAATAAAATGGTATGGCTGGGGGCAATTAGGTATTCAACTCCCCCCATCCATATAACTTTACCATTATTATTATATAAATCATCATACAGCACCCCCCTTCCAGGTACACCCCCCTCCCCCCATTTATAATGTAAATGTATTATTGTTATACAAATCATCATACAGTGCCCCCAGCCTGTATACCCGTATAATACTGTGTAATGATTTATATAATAATAATAATAATAATAATAATAATAATAATAATAATAATAATAACATTATGTCTGGGAGGGCTGTATACCTGGGTGAGATGTACTGTATGATGATTGATTTAATAATAATAATAATAATAATAATAATGATAATATTATATGGCTGGGGGGCTGTACACCTGTGTGTGAGGGTATGCTCTGTGTGATGATTTATATAATAATAATAATAATAATAATAATAGAATGATACAGCCATGGGCTCTGCATACCTGGGTGGGGGTGCTGTATAAAAATTTGAATAATAATAATAAAGTGATATGGCAGTGGGCACCCTGTACACCTATATAGGGCTCACCACAGCCATATAATTAGGTATACAGTCCCCGTGGCCATATATTTGTATTATTATTTTATAAATCATCACACAGTGCACCCCCTCCACACAGGTACACAGACCCCCCAGCCATATAATTGTAGTATTAATAAATAATCCAGGCTGTATACCTGGATGATGGGTGCTGTATGATGGGTTTTATAATAACAATATAGATTGATGATTTGTATAATAATACTACTAATAATAATAATAATACAATTAGATGGCTAGGGGGTCCTGTATACTCATACAGTTTTCCCCAGCCATTTAATCTTATTTTTATACAAATCATCATAAGGTGCCAACCAGCCATATCATTTTATATATATAAAAATTATAAAAGTACTTACTGCAATAAAAAATACTCAATTAGATACATGACTTTAGAGAGCACTTACATATTGTAGGCAGAAAACTATAATTATATTATAAATATAATATTATATAAAAATATAATATAGTAATAATACAATATCCTAAGTCATGTATATAATGTATATTTTTGTAATATAGACATTGAGTACCTTTATTGCAGTAAGTACTTTTATTGCATAATAAGAAGGTACAGAGTTGGTGCCATCAAATCATATATATTATCTAATGTTATATGTAAATGCTCTTTACCATCAACACCCACTTTATAACAGCAGTATTGAATAATAAAATAATTAATTGTATCAGTAATGCTGCAAAATATCACTTTCTGTAGAATAGACCAGGCAAGCCTTGTCCCCATCCTGCCGTATGATCTCCGGCACCTTTTATTGATTTTCCACTTGTGTTTTTTTATTAAATATGATGTTTTATAAAAATGTAATGATAGTTGTGGGTGGGCCCCTTCTGCCTCCTGGCAACCAATATTTTTATGCTCGGTCCGCCACTGCTCTTTGGAACAAAATCTGTGTTTGCTTTGACAGACTAAACATCTCTACCTCTATGCATTGCAATCTTGAAATTATTTCCTACTATTGTTGTAGTCCCAAAAAATTATATGATGTTGGCACTCTGTATTGGGAATGGTGCAGGTATAGAGGTCACCCTCTCATATATAACCCCTAAACATATAATAGAATAATAAAAAATATACCACAGTCAAGTTAATGCAACAAAATTTATATTTAAATATGGATCAAAGAAAATTATATTTCTTACTATATTCCTATGTAGGGGGGAGAGGGGGAGAGGCTACCATATGTATAAAGCCCATAGAGCACCTGATCCTATGCCTATTTGTTAAGGTATACAACAACCATTATGTAATGATGAATCTGACATATATAACGTTTAAATATTTACACAAGATGATCCCAATGGATCCACCCCCTGACTGGAACAGCAATATCTGCATTAACTGTCAATGGCTAACTGAAAAAACAGACAACATGTATATCTCAGTGTTCAGTCCACCAATAAAAGTGGGTATGTGTTATCCATGTTGAAAAAAAGGAAAAAAAGGTAAAAAAAAAAAACAAGTTAAAAAAACCTGTACACAGTAAAAGGCTAAAAAAAAAAAAAAAAAAAAAAAGTGAAAGATATTTCAGTCATTGGTATGCGTAGCTGAAAAGGTTGGATCTCACCCCTCTGTATGATGAATCAGTCCTGATCTGGTGAGTGGATACATAGAAGGTGGCCTCTGGGAGTACTGATGGTGAGTAGATGGTCCTTGTGATCAGGCAGTAGTATTTGGTTCAGGCAGAATTATACACGTCCAGATGACAGTCAGGCTGTAGGTTGTAGTCATCTAGTAGCTGTATTGTGTTGAGGCAGGGATACAGGTTGTAGCAGATTGTACCAATGCTGTCCTAAAAGACTGTAATGCTATTGCAATTCGTGTGTTATTTCTGTTTCTATGTGTAAAATGTATGTGGGATTCGTATGATTGTTCGGTAGTTTCCAGGCCAATACCTCACTACCATTGACTTGTGTAAGGGGTATTGGCAGATCCCTTAGGCCCCGGACGCGATCCCTAAGTCGGCCTTTGTCGCCCCATTTGGCTTGTACCAATTTAAGGTCATGCCGTTTGGGATGAAAAACGCCCCGGCTACCTTCCAGCGGATGGTGGATCGACTCCTAGATGGGTTCCAAGACTACACCTGTGCAGGAGCACTTGGCCCATATAGGAGCGGTTCTAGACAGGATTAGGGAGGCAGGTTTGACACTGAAACCAGTCAAATGTAGTATAGGGATGGCCGAGGTACAATATCTGGGCCATCGGGTGGGCTGTGGTAAACAGAAATCTGAACCAGCCAAAGTAGAGGCCGTAGCACAATGGCCCACCCCTAGGACTAAGACTCAGGTGTTAATGTTCCTAGGGACAGCAGGGTATTATAGGAAGTTCGTCCCCAACTATAGCGTCCTGGCCAAACCACTTACCGACCTGACCCGTAAGAACCTTCCCCGCCAAGTAACCTGGACCCCGGAGTGTGAGCAGGCATTCCAACACCTTAAAAATGCACTGATAAATGCCCCTGTCTTGGCAGCTCCCAATCCAACTAAACATTTTCTTGTTCACACAGACGCTTCTATGTTTGGATTGGGAGCAGTACAGAGCCAAGTTGGGGCCGATGGCAGAGAACACCCCGTAGCTTACATCAGTCGCAAGTTGTTACCCAGAGAAGTAAGCTACGCCGCCATCGAGAAGGAATGCCTGGCTGTGGTGTGGGCCCTGAAGAAGTTGCAGCCGTATTTGTATGGACAGGCCTTTTCATTGCTCACGGATCACAACCCGTTAGTATGGCTGAACCGGGTGGCTGGGGACAATGCCAGGCTGCTGCGCTGGAGTTTGGCGCTGCAGCCATTTGACTTTAACATTCAGTACCGCCCGGGGAAACAGAATGGTAACGCTGACGGGTTGTCAAGACAAACTGACCTGGAGAAATGATCCGTGAGCCTCCCCGGACATCCCCAAGCCGATCCGTGTTGGATCAGACTGTGTATGCTGGCTTGTGGGCAAGGGGGAGCAGTGTAGCAGATGGTACCAAGGCTGTCCTAAAATACTGTAATGCTATTGCAATGCGTGTGTTATTTCTGTTTCTATGTGTAAAATGTATGTGGGATTCGTATGATTGTTCGGTAGTTTACATCCGTACTCCATACGAATGTAAACTATCGAACCAATAGACCACCTCAGAGAGAAGTGTGTACCCTATTAAGAGTTCACACTTCTCTAACCGTAGGTTAATCGGTACTTTAGTGATGTATCTGGGTGGCTGCCGTTCGGTATACGAACACGTGGCGGCGGCCATCTTACGCACAAAAATCTCAGCGGTGTTTGGTCGTCGGGTGTCTGGAACTCAAATCGGACACTCAATTACCCGAACACCACTGAGACCTCCATGGCTCCGTAACTCACGAACGGAAAGGCTAATCAGCCCCCCGTTCGGTAGATTCAAAGTACCGAACAAGGGGATTTATACGAATCCAAGATTAATCGTGGATGGCAGTATTTGATGTGTATTTTACCTCCCGAATGAAGACCGACCGCAGGGCCAAAACCCATGGAACTCTTTTCGGATACCACCTCGTGTGCGGTCGATCAAATTACACCCTCCACCTAACTCCCGAACCCCTGGTCCGATCTGGGTGATTTTTGGATATGTTAGTCACCTAGATCAGGGCTACCAGGGGGTACCCCCAGGATTATTGTAACTGCTTGTTTTGGGGTACATTCAGAACTCGGGGAAAACTACAGTATGTATAATGGGATTAAATGTCATACTGAGGGGAGGAGATGTGTGGGAGGTAACGGTTACAATATTGGATACTGTCCTGATTAATGTGAATCCCTCCCTTGCATGGGAGAATGCTTTATTAGGAGACTGTGTGGATTAAAAGTTAGTTCTGCTCCTGATGCTGTGTGTCGTCCAGTCATTGGGATCTGTATGGGGATATTCGTGGATGACTTTATTTGCTGGAATTACTGCTTCATGGTGTTTTTACGACTTGTTCATGAGCCTCACTGGGATCTATAGTGGAGTTAACCTGTGGAATATCAGGCCTCCGATACACAGTTGTTGGTGACCCTTGGTGCTGTAGGTTGTAGATGGGCTGTGCGCTCGGGACTATGTTGTCCCTTCAAAGGCCACGATGTCAGGTTGGTTTGACACTGCTTGCTTCTTTGTCTGGAGCTTCTTTGTCTGGACTCCTTTCCTGTTAAGAACATTTATGCTTGTATTAATTTTAATTTTGCATTGTAAAAATCTACATACTGCAAAAAGCCCAACATAAAATCCTCTGTGAAAACAATATAAGTAAGTTGTTTGATTAATATCTACCACCAGGGTTAAAACTCATTAAAAACCTCAAAGTGAAATGGTGCAAAAAAAAGCTTTATTAATCCTTAGTGGTGAATGTGGCAATACCTGGTATTACTATCAGGCGGTATTGCCACATCCACTGCTACTGCAGCCTTCGGTTCCTTGGCTCCAACCACGATGTCAGGTTGGTTTGCCACTGTTTGCTTCTTTGACTGGATCTACTAAGTATCATATGATCTCAGCCCGGTCATTCTCAACTACTATTTGTGGTATCGCCCATCTGGTCTTAGGCAGGTTGAGGCAATAAAAGAAAATGGTATAGGCTATATACCAACAAGTGGAGCGCTATTACAATATAGATAGTAAAGGGGTACTCTCAGCCCTTCAATACAGTGACAATCTGGAAGTATACGCTTGAGTATGCATACAAAGGGAAATAAAAGGAAAAAATATATAGTGCAGATGGTTTTCAAATGGAAATGAGTGATAGTAGAAAAAGATTAAACCACTCACATGGACTGGAGCCCTCTATGGTATTGGCTCCGTAAATAAATCCTTTTTGCTTTTTGAGCAGCAACACACCCCTTGTCCCGAATGATATTCCTCCTGGGATATAGAACAAGAAAGAGACAAACCAGCCGAGTAGTACTGTATGAAGTCGTAAATATAGTCTTGGTGGTAATGGTTATGCTCACCTTTAACAGAGCCCTGGATTCCCGGCTCTGAGGTTGATTGACAGTGTGCTGCTTTTATTGGGATAGCACTCCCCAAATGTGGTTCCTGATGGCTAGAAAGGACTTGTAGGACTAATAAGTGGAAAATATTAAAAAAAATATATAAATTAAAACAGAATTAGTACTTCTTCTATAAAATAAAAAAAGTCTGAATAAAAAAATCCAAATGTAAAGTCCAAAATTCAGCTAAACGCGTTTCACTCTATGAGCTTCCTCAGTAGGTTGAGGGAATAGGATGTGCAGATATTTCTGTACACAATGCCAGCAACATTTTTGTACCTATCCGTGTATGCTGTCCCTGCTAACATTTTGCACCCTGCTAGTTTGTGCTAGATTGTCTCAGAGGCCTCTTTGTACAGTCTGCACTTTGGGTCTTGCCTGGTGTGGTAGACACACAATTCTATTAATCTGGCACTGAGTGCCTGTTTATGTGCTGCTAGGATTAGTGCCTCAGTGCTGTTTTTCAGCCCTGCATTTTTCAACCACTCATATGATTTTATAATGTGAGCCATATCCACTATCTCCATCCCATGGAGCGGTTTGCCTTGCCATGGAAACTTCTCCTTTTCTGCATCCTATATCTGTTGTTGTATTAGGCATTCCCTTAGCAGTTCATCTTTGAGAACCATCTTTGTGATGTGCTTGTGGATGTACTGTGTTTCATCCCAACTGTGGCCTTGACACTCATCAGACCCCAACCTCCTTCCTTCTGGCTGGTGTTCAGTCTCTGGGTCCTGGATTTTGTAAGGAATCCCCTACTTATAGCTTTTCATATTGTATTATTACTGTTTTTAGTAGTTTTAAAGCTTGACATTTTGCTGCTTGTGAAGATCCCTACATAATATATATATATATATATATATATATATATATATATATATATATATATATATATATATATACATATATATATATATATATATATATATATGTATATATATATATATATATATATATATATATATATATATATACATATATATATATATATATATATATATATATATATATATATATATATATATATATATATATATATATATATAATTATGCTTAGGTAGTATGCACTGTCTTTGTTGTGGTCTGTGGTTTTTTTTTTTAATTCTTTATTTTTGTTGTGCAGGTGAGTACAAGCCATATTCATACGCAACAACAGCGTACATTTATGGTTAAACATAGGTTAAACAGTGGCATGTAAAAATTTGCACATTTTTGTTTAAGAAACAGATTATGCTAGGCAGACATGTCTAAATGATAACAATCTCTATGAGATCAAACGTGCTTGCAGCATCCTGACAGCATTGGTGCTTAGAGGTCATACTTAAGAATAAAACAGTAGCATCCTGCATGTTGTTTTTGTTTTTTTTTAAGTAACTAACTGGGTAATACAGGTTGTGTCAGAGAATGATAGGGCATGAAGTGTGAACTTCAGGACCCTAGGTGGATCTGCACCATTTGTACAGTAAAATATGGTCCTACATAGTGTGTCAGTCGGTATGCTGGTGTGAGCGTTTATGAAACAGGCTGGGTTACTGACCTATTGTTAGTTTGAAGGGTACTGTATAGTCTAGTAAAGCGTGAACACAATTGGGAGCACTTCAGTGGCTTTATGGCAACACATTTGTGAGCCTAAATTAATATGCAATTGGTTAGGTTGGCCGGAGGGTTGTGCGCGTGCTAAATGAAACAAGGCTATGCATAGTATGTTGGAAGTATACATGAGATACATTGCACCTTAAGAGCAATATTATGGGGGAGAAGAAGCTGCGGGTTCCGCCGTTTATATAACTAGTGTCCCCTCACACATAGCCGACTCAACCTATGCCCGCGGCTCTCAGTCCAGATCCACCTGTGGGGGAGCTTGAGTCTTCCGGCTTGTCCCTCTGACTCCTTGACAAGTCCCGCACAGCGGAGTCCCGCCATCCCCAGGTTGTAACACAGTCCATGGCGTCGTTCCAAGGGGTTTTCCAGGTAACAGGGTGTCTTCCCTTGTGGGCAGTGGTGATCTTCTGAGGGTGTGGGTTGCGCTTGGTGAGGCGTCCCCTCTTGATCCTTGGTCCGGGAAGGTGGTTGTCCCTAGCAGGGTTAAGCCTCTGTTCCCGCCGCGTCTGTCGGGGCACCAGCCTCTTCACCTCTTTGCCGCCATTTTCAGCATTGTGATTACACTGTGCCCAGCGGCCATATGCTTGGTGTCGGTGTAGGCGAGATCTTGTTGAACTGCTAGCGTGTCTTCCGATCTCCCTGCACGTCGCTTGATCTTGAGCCAGAGCCTCTGAAATGCCTGGGATATTCGTTCCTCCATTGCGTCCCATAGAGTGGCTACAGGAGTGGTAGAGGGCTCGCCAGCAACAGCCATCTTGCCGTTCTGATTGCAGGTAGTCAGCTCCGCAGTTTCTGCTGGCTCCAGGGCATTTGAGTATGTCGATGCTTCTGTGGGGATCGGGATAACCCCCACCGATCCAAGGGGGGAGCTGGGGGGGTAGGGGCTCAGCAGGTCCGGTCCATTGCTCATGGAGCGAGGAGAGTGGCCGCCTCTCCCCGGCTCCCATGCCTTTAGGCCGCATGGTGTAGTGCCGGCTCCCTGCATCTCTTAGCGTTGAGTAGGGTACCCCAGAATCGTCAGTTTACTCCACTGCTGCATGGAGTGCATGTTGGGGTGAGTTCAGGCTTGGGGTCTGGGGTTAACTCAGTTTTTGTGGCTGTCACTGTGGGAGCTCCCTCGGCATGCGTCCGTTTGGCTCGGCTGCTAAGCTCCGCCCCCCCGTGGTCTGTGTTTTTAACTGGTACAGTTAAGCATCTATTTTTTTTTATTATTATTGCACAAGATGTGGGAATTCCTTGTGTTATTTACTAGTGACACCCTTTTTTTTATATACTTTTGTATATCTTATGTTTGAATTCTGTGTGACTGCTTTGTCTATCATGGTGTTTTGACCATCTGGTGTTGTTTCCAATCCCTCCTGAGCATTAGTCATGTATTGGCTCATATGCCCATCAATATTGGAGGCTATGATGATTATTTCATGTTGTGGGGAGGAAGGTGATTGGTCAGTAGTTAAATGGTGTTGCTCCCTTGTGAGAGTTCTTCATAACCAGTATTGTTTTGCCTTTTGTTATCCAGTCAGGGTGGGACCCTGTTGTTGGTTCATTTGTGCTGCTATGCATTCATGCAGCATAGTCAGTTTTTTTATGTGTGGGTCATGTTAGGTCCTTGGGCTGACCTACTCTTCATGTGGGTTACTTGTTGTTGGGTATCTCACCCTGTGATGGTGATTGATTCCTGTTTTGGGAGCATGCAGTGGTCTGGTTTCAGTTCTACTACCCACTCCACCTTGGTGTTATGTGGTACTTCTGCTTCCATCTTCAATATCCTCTAGATGGTTTCTCAGTACTGTTCAGTCTTTTATCTGGGTGTGCTTTGCGTGGATATGTTGTGGTTAGCCTGCAGCTGTGCACACACCTTGGATGGTTATTTGTTAAGCATTGCATTTATTCTCTTAGGCTCTGCTTCTCTACTGTACCTGCACAGTCTAATTGCCAGTGCTGTCAGCCTTTACTTAGCTGCTTCCAGTGCCTTTGGTATGGCATACCCTTGAATTTCCCTCAGTAGCCAGGATCTCTGCTTGATCTTTCCACCTCTATTAAGTTGATTCAGCTTCTGACTTTTTTATTTGTTGCCTTCATCTAGGCTTCTAGTCTTGTTTCTCCTTCTGCATGACATTGTAGTGGAGGACCACTTGGGCAGAGTTTCAGGTTGGCAACCCTCTGTAAGTATAAGTGAGTATGGGAATTTATTTCTCATGTATTAAATTACAGTTGTGGCACTAGTTTCCTCTTGAACAATGTCCAAATAGGTTTCTTATTCATCCATAGTTCCCACATATGTTTCATGTAGCCTCTCCGAACCTGCTGTTATAGTAGCAGTCAAGCAGGTCCAGATTCTCATTACATGTGCAGGAATGGTTTGTTCCAGTGACCCGTTTGTCATCATCTGACATGGACCTTGTGCATGACTTGCTTGGTTCATGTTACTCTCATATGTATTGAGGTGAATGGGTATTGCAAGGTGTCTTGCCCAGGGACACTTACTGGTGAGGTGGTATGATCGGTATTCCAACCTGGGTTTCCTGGATTTAAGGCATTAACTGTACTGCACAAATATATGTACTCCCATTTTTAGAAGCTAGCGTGTGTTGAACCCATAACTCATATGCAGATGAACCGGTCATCCAAAGACATCCATTTCTTTTTATATCCTGCTTGGTAGTACACATTTTGGGTTACCTAACATTGGGTTCTGTTTGGCAATTCTCTGGTGTTAGACAGGGCTGAAGAATATCAACAATTAGGAGGTAATTAAGAAGGTATATAAATCAATTAATGCAGTGCTGTCTTTACACAACATTTTCTGAAGAAGTCCAGATGAATGAAACCAGTCAGAGCAATTGAAAGTGATTGTTAGCTATAATTTGAAGCGATTGTTACATTTTGCGTGGAGTAGTCAGTAAACTTCAGACTCAAGCAGGACACTATTTTAGACAAAAGCAAGCACATTATATCTTATGCTTTCCATTCTGCATATAGGAGCCAGTAAAAATGATTAAAGCTTTTTTTTTCACTATTTCACTTTGGGGTTTTTAAGGAGTTTTAACCCTGGTGGTAGATATTAATCAAACAACTTACTTATATTGTTTTCACAGAGCATTTTATGTTGGGCTTTTTGCAGTATGTAGTTTTTTACAATGCAAAAATGAAATGAATACAAGTTCTTTGTAGGAAAGGAGTTAAATCTAATATTTAAAAAAAAAAAGACAATATTTTTGAAAAACTACTTTTATTCAGGTAATATGCTATATTTATTGTTATATTTAATATGCTAAGTCTTGGCACCAAGTTTGTATTGTTGGTGGTTAGAGGATTTAATAATTGAAGGAAATTATGAAAGTAACAGAACACACATACATAATAACGTAAATCAACTTATACAATCCAAGCCAGAAGGAGTAAGAATAGAGCTTGGTTGCTTCATCTAAGTGTTGCTTCTAAGTGTGTGTGTGTGTGGTTGGAGATATTCTGGAGAGTTTTACAGAAGCTTCAACTGTCTAAGAGTTGTGCTAAGAGTTTTCTTTTTTACTGTTACAGGTAAGATTCATCTGTAGGAAAAGGTTACTGATTGCACAAGGGTTGATTTCCTGTTGGTAATTATAAGGCATTTGATTGGATTAGGTAGCTACTTGCTATTGATTGCTGTGTAAATTAGCTATTGTTTGCTAATAAGCAGAGGCCTACCCAGGTGTTAAACATTCCTAGTGGGAGGTGATTTGAGGAGTATATAAGGGCTGTTGTCATTAGCTTGGCTAATAGAGCTTGGTTGCTTCATCTAAGTGTTGCTTCTAAGTGTGTGTGTGGTTGGAGATATTCTGGAGAGTTTTACAGAAGCTTCAACTGTCTAAGAGTTGTGCTAAGAGTTTTCTTTTTTACTGTTACAGGTAAGATTCATCTGTAGGAAAAGGTTACTGATTGCACAAGGTTTGATTTCCTGTTGGTAATTATAAGGCATTTGATTGGATTAGGTAGCTACTTGCTATTGATTGCTGTGTAAATTAGCTATTGTTTGCTAATAAGCAGAGGCCTACCCAGGTGTTAAACATTCCTAGTGGGAGGTGATTTGAGGAGTATATAAGGGCTGTTGTCATTAGCTTGGCTAATAGAGCTTGGTTGCTTCATCTAAGTGTTGCTTCTAAGTGTGTGTGGTTGGAGATATTCTGGAGAGTTTTACAGAAGCTTCAACTGTCTAAGAGTTGTGCTAAGAGTTTTCTTTTTTACTGTTACAGGTAAGATTCATCTGTACTAAAAGGTTACTGATTGCACAAGGTTTGATTTCCTGTTGGTAATTATAAGGCATTTGATTGGATTAGGTAGCTACTTGCTATTGATTGCTGTGTAAATTAGCTATTGTTTGCTAATAAGCAGAGGCCTACCCAGGTGTTAAACATTCCTAGTGGGAGGTGATTTGAGGAGTATATAAGGGCTGTTGTCATTAGCTTGGCTAATAGAGCTTGGTTGCTTCATCTAAGTGTCACTTCTAAGTGTGTGTGTGGTTGGAGATATTCTGGAGAGTTTTACAGAAGCTTCAACTGTCTAAGAGTTGTGCTAAGAGTTTTCTTTTTTACTGTTACAGGTAAGATTCATCTGTAGGAAAAGGTTACTGATTGCACAAGGTTTGATTTCCTGTTGGTAATTATAAGGCATTTGATTGGATTAGGTAGCTACTTGCTATTGATTGCTGTGTAAATTAGCTATTGTTTGCTAATAAGCAGAGGCCTACCCAGGTGTTAAACATTCCTAGTGGGAGGTGATTTGAGGAGTATATAAGGGCTGTTGTCATTAGCTTGGCTAATAGAGCTTGGTTGCTTCATCTAATTGTTGCTTCTAAGTGTGTGTGTGGGTGGAGATATTCTGGAGAGTTTTACAGAAGCTTCAACTGTCTAAGAGTTGTGCTAAGAGTTTTCTTTTTTACTGTTACAGGTAAGATTCATCTGTAGGAAAAGGTTACTGATTGCACAAGGTTTGATTTCCTGTTGGTAATTATAAGGCATTTGATTGGATTAGGTAGCTACTTGCTATTGATTGCTGTGTAAATTAGCTATTGTTTGCTAATAAGCAGAGGCCTACCCAGGTGTTAAACATTCCTAGTGGGAGGTGATTTGAGGAGTATATAAGGGCTGTTGTCATTAGCTTGGCTAATAGAGCTTGGTTGCTTCATCTAAGTGTTGCTTCTAAGTGTGTGTGTGGTTGGAGATATTCTGGAGAGTTTTACAGAAGCTTCAACTGTCTAAGAGTTGTGCTAAGAGTTTTCTTTTTTTACTGTTACAGGTAAGATTCATCTGTAGGAAAAGGTTACTGATTGCACACGGTTTGATTTCCTGTTGGTAATTATAAGGCATTTGATTGGATTAGGTAGCTACTTGCTATTGATTGCTGTGTAAATTAGCTATTGTTTGCTAATAAGCAGAGGCCTACCCAGGTGTTAAACATTCCTAGTGGGAGGTGATTTGAGGAGTATATAAGGGCTGTTGTCATTAGCTTGGCTAATAGAGCTTGGTTGCTTCATCTAAGTGTCGCTTCTAAGTGTGTGTGTGGTTGGAGATATTCTGGAGAGTTTTACAGAAGCTTCAACTGTCTAAGAGTTGTGCTAAGAGTTTTCTTTTTTACTGTTACAGGTAAGATTCATCTGTAGGAAAAGGTTACTGATTGCACACGGTTTGATTTCCTGTTGGTAATTATAAGGCATTTGATTGGATTAGGTAGCTACTTGCTATTGATTGCTGTGTAAATTAGCTATTGTTTGCTAATAAGCAGAGGCCTACCCAGGTGTTAAACATTCCTAGTGGGAGGTGATTTGAGGAGTATATAAGGGCTGTTGTCATTAGCTTGGCTAATAGAGCTTGGTTGCTTCATCTAAGTGTTGCTTCTAAGTGTGTGTGTGGTTGGAGATATTCTGGAGAGTTTTACAGAAGCTTCAACTGTCTAAGAGTTGTGCTAAGAGTTTTCTTTTTTACTGTTACAGGTAAGATTCATCTGTAGGAAAAGGTTACTGATTGCACACGGTTTGATTTCCTGTTGGTAATTATAAGGCATTTGATTGGATTAGGTAGCTACTTGCTATTGATTGCTGTGTAAATTAGCTATTGTTTGCTAATAAGCAGAGGCCTACCCAGGTGTTAAACATTCCTAGTGGGAGGTGATTTGAGGAGTATATAAGGGCTGTTGTCATTAGCTTGGCTAATAGAGCTTGGTTGCTTCATCTAAGTGTCGCTTCTAAGTGTGTGTGTGGTTGGAGATATTCTGGAGAGTTTTACAGAAGCTTCAACTGTCTAAGAGTTGTGCTAAGAGTTTTCTTTTTTACTGTTACAGGTAAGATTCATCTGTAGGAAAAGGTTACTGATTGCACAAGGTTTGATTTCCTGTTGGTAATTATAAGGCATTTGATTGGATTAGGTAGCTACTTGCTATTGATTGCTGTGTAAATTAGCTATTGTTTGCTAATAAGCAGAGGCCTACCCAGGTGTTAAACATTCCTAGTGGGAGGTGATTTGAGGAGTATATAAGGGCTGTTGTCATTAGCTTGGCTAATAGAGCTTGGTTGCTTCATCTAAGTGTCGCTTCTAAGTGTGTGTGTGGTTGGAGATATTCTGGAGAGTTTTACAGAAGCTTCAACTGTCTAAGAGTTGTGCTAAGAGTTTTCTTTTTTACTGTTACAGGTAAGATTCATCTGTAGGAAAAGGTTACTGATTGCACAAGGTTTGATTTCCTGTTGGTAATTATAAGGCATTTGATTGGATTAGGTAGCTACTTGCTATTGATTGCTGTGTAAATTAGCTATTGTTTGCTAATAAGCAGAGGCCTACCCAGGTGTTAAACATTCCTAGTTGGAGGTGATTTGAGGAGTATATAAGGGCTGTTGTCATTAGCTTGGCTAATAGAGCTTGGTTGCTTCATCTAAGTGTTGCTTCTAAGTGTGTGTGTGGTTGGAGATATTCTGGAGAGTATTGCTTCTAAGTGTGTGTGTGGTTGGAGATATTCTGGAGATAACCTGGAGGTAATCCGAGGTATTCAGGAGGATAAAAAAAAGTTAAGGTTTTGAAGTCTGAGATTTGTAAATTATCTGGTAAACAAACTCAGGCTGGAACTGCTGCAAAGCCACTGCCGCAGAGACATACTAGGAATGGCAGATGGATTACTGTAGGATCTGGTAGACTTGGAGTTGTGGATAAAAGGCATATTGCACAGTCTGTTGCTCTACATAATTCATTTTCTGCACTTTCATAGTGTAGTAGTGTCGTGGAGAGAGGCACTGAGGCTAGTGGTGTTGTGCAGAGAGGCACTGAGGCTAGTGGTGTCGTGGAGAGAGGCACTGAGGCTAGTGGTGTTGTGCAGAGAGGCACTGAGGCTAGTGGTGTTGTGCAGAGAGGCACTGAGGCTAGTGGTGTTGTGCAGAGAGGCACTGAGGCTAGTGGTGTTGTGCAGAGAGGCACCGAGGCTAGTGGTGTTGTGCAGAGAGGCACTGAGGCTAGTGGTGTTGTGCAGAGAGGCACTGAGGCTAGTGGTGTTGTGCAGAGAGGCACTGAGGCTAGTGGTGTTGTGCAGAGAGGCACTGAGGCTAGTGGTGTTGTACAGAGAGGCACTGAGGCTACTGGTGTTGTGCAGAGAGGCACTGAGGCTAGTGGTGTTGTGCAGAGAGGCACTGAGGCTAGTGGTGTTGTGCAGAGAGGCACTGAGGCTAGTGGTGTTGTGCAGAGAGGCACTGAGGCTAGTGGTGTTGTGCAGAGAGGCACTGAGGCTAGTGGTGTTGTGAAGAGAGGCACTGAGGCTAGTGGTGTTGTGGAGAGAAGCACTGAGGCTAGTGGTGTTGTGGAGAGAGGCATTGAGGCTAGTGGTGTTGTGCAGAGAGGCTTGAAGACTATGGTGAGGCCTAATAGAAAGCAGTTGTTGTTGGGGGATTCCATCATAAGAGGTGTGGAGATGGACAATGGTGGTCTTGTGAGGTGTCTTCCCGGAGCTACTGCTCACAGAGACAGGAGACGTATCTGTAATATTGTTAAGCAAGCAAAGCAGGAAGAGGAATTGGATGTACTTGTCCATTTAGGGACAAATGACTTGGCTTGCAATGAGGTTTCAGAGGTTAAGGAAGTTTTTAGTGTTTTTGCGAATGATATACGGCAGGTTTCTTCCACACTGTCATTCTCTGAAGTCCTGCCTGTGCATAACACTCAGAACGACAGGCGGATGCGTATTAGGGACTTTAACTTGTGGCTTGGTGAATGGTGTCGGGAGCAAGGATTTGGCTTTATTGCTCATGGTAGCTCTGTTTGGAATGGAAATAAACTGTACAAAAAAGATGGTTTGCATCTTTCTCAAAAGGGAACAAATGTTCTCAGTGAGCAGTTCAGAGGTTTTGCTAGGATGTATTTAAACTAGGATGGGGGGGCAAAAGGGTGATAAAACATCAATCCAATTGTCCCCCAAAACAAGGACAGAAGGTGCCTGTAGCAAGTGTGTTAAAAAATGATAAGCTTAGAGTCATGTCTACAAATGCTCGCAGTTTAGGGAATAAGATCCATGAACTTGTGGCAATAATGGCAACTGATAGTGTAGATTTAGTCGCTGTTACTGAGACATGGTATAATGAGAAGAATGACTGGGACATAGCAATACCAGGGTACTCTTTATATAGAAAAGACAGGGAAGGCAAGAAAGGGGGAGGGGTGGCCCTGTATGTAAAGGATAGCATAAAATCTAGCCTAATAAAGGTTAGTGAGGCGAACATAGAGTCTGTTTGGGTTACGTTAGAATTTGGTAATCACACAGTAACTCGTGTAGGTGTGATTTATAGGCCCCCAGGACAAATTGAAGAGTTAGATAATCTACTAGTTGAAGAAATAGCTAAAATGACAATGAAGGGGGAAGTTATCATCATGGGTGACTTTAAGAGGCCATACTAGATTTAGTGTTAACAAATGGAGATTTGGTATCAGATATTACTGTAGGTGAAAGTTTAGGATCCAGTGATCATCAGTCAGTGTGGTTTAATATAAGAACAGTGACTGAGTCACACCACACAAAAACAAAAGTTTTAGACTTTAGAAAAACAGACTTTTCTAAAATTAGAATATGTGTAAAAGAGTCATTATTAGACTTGAGCAATTTAAATGGAGTCCAAAAGAAATGGGATTATTTAAAAGTTGCACTACTGAAGGCAACAGAAAATTGCATTAGGCTTGTCAGTAAAAGCAAAAAATTCAAGAAACCACTGTGGTACTCCGCAGATGTGGCCAAAATAGTAAAAAACAAGAAGTTAGCATTTAGTAATTATAAAAAAAAACAGAGTGAGGAAGTCAGAATGACCTATAAGATTAGGCAGAAAGAGGCTAAGCAAGTTATAAGAGCTTCCAAAGCACACACAGAAGAGAAAATAGCACAGTCCGTAAAAAAGGGGGACAAAACTTTTTTTAGATACATAAATGAGAAAAGAAAAGTAAAACAAGGATTAGTTAGATTAAAAACAAAAGAAGGAAGGTATGTAGATGAGGATAAAGGTCTAGCTGACTGCCTCAATGAATATTTTTGTTCGGTATTTACAGATGAAAATGAAGGAAAGGGACCTCAGTTAAGAAAAAGGATAAATGAGTCATTTATTACACGTGAGTTTACAGAGGAAGAGGTTCTATTTCAACTCTCAAAAGTAAAGACAAATAAGTCAATGGGACCTGATGGAATACACCCAAAGCTATTAAAAGAGCTTAGTGGTGTACTAGCAAAACCATTAACAGATTTATTTAACCAATCATTGATAACAGGAGTAGTCCCAGAAGATTGGAAGTTAGCGAATGTTGTGCCCATTCACAAGAAAGGTAATAGGGAGGAGTCGGGCAACTATAGGCCAGTAAGCCTTACTTCAGTAGTGGGGAAAGTGATGGAAACCATGTTAAAGGATAGGATTGTTGAACATCTAAAAACACATGTATTTCAAGATCAGAGGCAACATGGGTTACTTCAGGGAGATCATGCCAAACTAATCTTATTGATTTTTTTGATTGGGTAACTAAAATTATAGATCAGGGTGGTGCAGTAGACATTGCTTACCTAGATTTCAGTAAGGCTTTTGACACTGTTGCACATAGAAGGCTTATCAATAAACTACAATCTTTGAGCTTGGATTCCAATATTGTTGAATGGGTAAGGCAGTGGCTGAGTGACAGGCAACAGAGGGTTGTAGTCAATGGAGTATATTCGAAGCTTGGGCTTGTCACCAGTGGGGTACCTCAGGGATCTGTACTTGGACCCATTCTCTTTAATATTTTTATTAGTGATATTGCAGAAGGTCTTGATGGTAAGGTGTGTCTTTTTGTGGATGATACTAAGATATGTAACAGGGTTGATGTTCCAGGAGGGATAAGCCAAATGGAAAATGATTTAGGTAAACTAGAAAAATGGTCAGAGTTGTGGCAACTGACATTTAATGTGGATAAGTGCAAGATAATGCATCTTGGACGTAAAAACCCAAGGGCAGAGTACAGAATATTTGATAGAGTCCTAACCTCAACATCTGAGGAAAGGGATTTAGGGGTGATTATTTCTGATGACTTAAAGGTAGGCAGACAATGTAATAGAGCAGCAGGAAATGCTAGCAGAATGCTTGGTTGTATAGGGAGAGGTATTAGCAATAGAAAGAGGGAAGTGCTCATGCCATTGTACAGAACACTGGTGAGACCTCACTTGGAGTACTGTACACAGTACTGGAGACCCTATCTTTAGAATGATATTGATACCTTAGAGAGAGTTCAAAGAAGGGCTACTAAACTGGTTCATGGATTGCAGGATAAAACTTACCTGGAAAGGTTAAAGGATCTTAACATGTATAGCTTGGAGGAAAGACGAGGCAGGGGGGATATGATAGAAACATTTAAATACATAAAGGGAATCAACACAGTAAAGGAGGAGACTATATTTAAAAGAAGAAAAACTACCACAACAAGAGGACATAGTCTTAAATTAGAGGGACAAAGGTTTAAAAATAATATCAGGAAGTATTACTTTACTGAGAGGGTAGTGGATGCATGGAATAGCCTTCCAGCTGAAGTGGTAGAGGTTAACACAGTAAAGGAGTTTAAGCATGCGTGGGATAGGCATAAGGCTATCCTAACTATAAGATAAGGTCAGGGACTAATGAAAGTATTTAGAAAACTGGGCAGACTAGATGGGCCGAATGGTTCTTATCTGCCGTCACATTCTATGTTTCTATGTTTCTATGTTTCTATGTTTCTATGCTTTGAAATATACAGAAACTGGTGCTGCTAAAACACCCAAGTGTATTGTCATCAGATACACTTAAAATGTGATAGAATAGAAGGACAAAAAAGTGATATGCACACAGAAATTCTAATTACCTTTTATAGATAATATATTTTTTCTGATAAGATAATTAAGGTGTCCTATATAAAATAAACACAAAACAAAACACAGTGTAATCTGTATAAACAGCATATAAAAAAGTGCTAGAAATAGGAACCCTCACACTTTTCAGAGCCCATTGAAAGTTGGCTCTGAACTTATAGGACACAGGATACATGCATCCAGAGGTAGAGGTCCAAAAGATGCAATGTTGCTTGAATCAGGAACTTTCAAAGTTGTAAATAAGTACAAATATGTATTAATTGATATCATATAAAAACAATTAAAAGATAGCACAATGTTTTTCAACCCAGGTTGGGTCTTCCTCAGGTTCATGTATACTAACAACTGTCCATAAACATCTTTGTATACATTTCAAACATATTAATTACGTACACATGCATATAAATGAAACACTTCCATCACCAAATATGGTCCAGACCGGATACATACTTCACTTCCCCCAATATGGCAATGTATCCAGTTTCCGGATGAAAAGTTTAAAACCCCTCCCAACATATCTTGCAACTTCCAGATCCTCTGTGTGCTCATTGTCACTTCCTCCATCATTATCGAAGCTGGCAAGATGGCCACCGAGTCACTTCCTGTTATGTATTTCCGCCGGCGGAGGTCTTCCGGTGTTGTGATATGTCCGAGACATACGAGAAAAATATATTATCTATGAAAGGTAATTAGAATTTATGTTTGTGCATATCACCTTTTCTGCTCTTATTCTATCACATTGTAAGTGTATCGAGTGACAATACACTTGGGTGTTTTAGCAGCACCAGTTTCTGTATATTTTAAAGTGCCACTTACTCCTTCTGGCTTGGATTGTGTAAGTTGTTTTACTGTTGTCACTTTGAAGGTTGGGCTGCTAATTTTTGTAATATGTCCTTATTTGTACAGAAACATAATTGGTGCAAGACTGCATCAGAAAAATTTGGGACGGATGATTTTAGAGCAGAACCAATGCTCATAATGAGCGATTATTTGGACAAGATGGTATTTCAATTAGAGAATTTATTAATTAAATAAATAAAGATTAAATGGAAAATCTTTACCCTTGAGAAATATCCTGAGAGAAATCACCACAAGAGGGTTAAGATGTACAAAATTTCCCACGTTCAATAGAGAAAAAGAGACTTTCTTGAGAACATGGACCCCCGCTCTAGAATTTTTCTCTATAATGATGATTAATATAATTATAAATGAAAGAAGAGAAAATGTGTTACAAATAGATGGATTTATTAAAGAGATAAAGACAAAACTGGAACCATTTGTGGGAACAAAAGATTTTGAGAGTCTGTCAGAGAACGTGAGAATTCATTTTAAAAAATGTTAAAACTCTCTAATTGCTAACAAAAGGAGAAAGTTTCAGAGACTTAGATGATTATGGTAATAACAAAGTTAGATAAACATATAACAGAAATCAAGAATGAATCAATAGAAATTTAGTAAAGAATCAAGAAATAGAAAGACAGGAGTACAAACAGAGAAAAAATTTCCCCAATTCTTATTATAAGAATAGTAGAAGCAGAAAACCATCATGAATTAGAGAAAAAGAGGAAATAAAAATGATAAGAAGAAATGATAAGAATTGTAAAATATATTAACAACCCCCAATACTATAATTCCCAGAAATCAATCCTTTACAACTTGGAGGTATAGAGAGGAAAGGAGTGAACGAACTAGCCCAAATAGAGGCCCCCAATTCCAGAAAACAAACTCTTTCCGAATTTCATTAAAGAATCATTTTGAAAATCTAAACTAAGACAGAGAGGAAGGGTTTTTGTTAGAACAAAGAACAAGATGGGAGGGTTCTACCAGATATACCCCAAGGAAAAGAGAAGAAAGATGATGATATAAAAGTTTTACATTTATCGGAAAAAAAATGTATTACCTACCCAAACAAAGTTTTAACCAAAAGTTTTAAATTTGAACGTAGTTTGCACCTAGTTGTTCAATTAGTAAGTTTGAGACCTTTTTAGACATAAATCATTATACTAGGAAACTATGCCTAAAAAAGTTTTTTAAAAGAGGAGAGCTAGATTAAAATTTTCCATTAGACAATATGCAACATACAGAATCTCACAATATTATACATTCTAATTTAAAGCATTTTAGTTCTCTTAACTTAAATGACTGGGGAATCATTCTTACTAAAACTGTGAGTAATATAATGTTACGGTTACCTCCAAGCTAGCTGAAGGCTGGACCGCTTGGATGTCCTGGTTCCCGAGTGTGGAGAGAGAGAGAGAGATGTTCCGATCAGTATACCACGAGAATCCTGTGAATATAAAGCAATCCCACTAGCTATGGTACCGCTAGGACACCCTTTTCCCCACAAAACGAGTCGAAGCTACGATTTGAGGGTCAAAACAAACTGAGTTTAATGGCACACAGGCATGGCAATTTATGCAAGACCCCAGGTCCAGGGACAGCCCCCTCTAGACCTGATGGGATACAGGGACAATACAACCAGTTGACCAATGGCATTACAATGTATCATTTGAAATTGTTACCGCCCAGTTTGGAGATAATAAATCCAACGGTTATGACAATTTAATTATCTCCAAGCGCCCCAAATCCCACGTTTTATTTTAACAGGTAAAACAGTATAAAAATATATAACTTTACTATTTTAATAGCCACATCTTCCATTAAACCATTCATTAGGTAGCCCAGTTCTGAGCGCAACAGATAAGGGAATAGAGCTCAGATCTCACAAACGTTATAGCCAGTTTCTTCATTATAAAGTCCGTTCGTGCCTTTTGTCCTGAACACGAGATGGCAGCCATGTTTTCAGGTAGGCAGATAAGAGCGGGACCTAAAACCCATGGAGCGAGTAGCGGCTGAGCAGTTGCGCGAACCCTGCTCAGAGTATGGTTGCCTCAGCCCTTCGTGAGCCGAACGGGGATCGCCTTGAAGGGGGGTACTTAACTTGCGGTTAACCGCAGACCCAACGTTCTAATTGGGGCCACACGCCAGGATGCGGGGGGTCCTCGTTTGGGAGTCTTTCGTGAGTTCCAGTTCGGTGAATTGTCACACGAACGAGGCCACCCTGAGACAGTCAACTAGGCTGCGGTTAACCGCAGACCGCAGCTTCCCGGTGGTCAATTAGAGGCACACTCCGCTTGTAGGGTGGTCGGTCTTTCGGTTATTTCAGGGGTGACAATGGTTAAGTGGCAGCACACACCAAGAGCCTGGTGGTCCGTCGTTCGTATGTACGAATGCATAGGCCTGACGGTTCGGGGAATAGGTTTACACAGTCTAAATATCGAAACAGGGGATATGGTGAAACAAACAGAGGTAATTCCGTAACAGTCTGTAAAGCTCCCGTAACATATAAGTATTCATTTTTTTTATTTAAATATTTATATTTCTGATAACATTTTAATGACTTGCAATTTTTTAAGAAAGTCAATGTAAATAGCTACATCAAAGTAGACAGCTGCCATCATCACCCTTGACTGTCCAACTTTTCCCAGTCATGCATTTTGAAAAAACAGTTCGAGCAGTAAGAATTTACAGAGTAATATAGAAGAAACTGTAATTTTAGACAGATCACCTTTATTGGAGTATAAAAATTAAAAACAAAGTAGTAAAACGAAGAAATAATGACCAAATCCCTTTTATTTTCAACTGTTTTAGTAATGTGTGTACCATCAAGAATATAATTAACAACATTTGGCACATTCTTAAACAGGAAGATGATATGCAAAAATGTATAGGTCCAAAACCAAGTTTTATTTTTAGGGGTGCAAAAAAACCTCAAACAGATTTGAACTAAAAGTGTTGTAGAGACAGAAATCCCAAGGAATTTCCTGATTAATTGGTTACAGGGGCAAAAGGGCTATTTTCATTGTGGAATGTGTAACGCGTTTCGAAATACGAGTATATCAATTAAAAATTTTAAAAAATGTCCACTTGTTTGTCACGAAAAGAGACTATAAAATTAAGTCACTTATAGTGTGCCATTCCAATAATGTTATTTATTTATTCAATGTACTTGTGGGCTCTAATATATTGGAAAACTTCTAGATCAATTAAAGTGAGGATTAGCAAACATATTAGAGATATAAAAAAAGGATTCATAAAACATAGTGTGTCAAAACACTTTTTAGAAAAACATATGTCTGATCCAAAGCAATTAGAATTTTGTGCAATAGAAAAGGTAAATGTACATTGGAGAGTAGGATATGTTGCCAAAAAAGTGAGCATTCAAGAGAATAACAGTCTTAATATCGACTTTGAAATTAATCCAATTTTATAAGAACATATATTTCTCCTTTCCTCGTTCTTTTTTCCTTTCCTCCCTCTTTCCCCCCTCCCCTTTCCCTTTCCTTATTTTTTTGTTCCCTTCTCCAAGATGACTTTTTAGTAAAAGACCTATAATCTTCATAGAAGATATATTTTCTATGTATATATTTATTATGTATTAAGGCTTTTGCCTGTAATTGTGGGAGGGGCATTGTAACGGATACCCTATACTCCAGTTGACTATATCCGTGCAGAATCTCCTGAAATCCAAGCGTAGCAGAAGGTGTAGTGATTATAACTCCCAATCCCCCAAACATGAGCCAAGACTTCATGATGGGGTAAAACGATCTGTTTAATGGAGGCCACAGCTTGGCCTTTTGTGCAAGTCCCCTAGCAAGGTAAACTCCCACATGGACCTTGTTGGGGACAGGGACACAATTACAATAACCAAATCAGTTGGGGACAGGGACACAATTACAATAACCAACTCCCACACAAACAGTCTAATCCCTCCTTTCTATCCTGGAGATAATTGGGTTAAGTGGCTGTAGTAAACTCAATTACCTTCACGTACAGAAAATAATGCACTGTTATAAAATTCACCAAAACACTTTAAAATACATAAAGTCATATTTCGCATAGCTATCCCCAGATAGCTTGGATCTGAGCATCCAATATATGAGAAAAGCACTCAGATCCCATGAACACAGTCAAATCGCCATGGAGTTGAAGGATTTGACCGACTGCTCTGAATAAGTCTGTCCAGAAATATTTCCATGATTTTAGCTGTAGTGGTCGGTCTAGTTTGTGGGTTTTCATCTGAACGGAAATCAGTGAAACCATCAAAAATGTGAATGAATCCCCTGGCTCATACTATAGTAATGGTTCGGTAGTTTTAGTGGAACAAACTGTCGAACCAGGTTCTCCTAGCTTTTTGCAACCAGAAGCAGGCGTTCGTGTGTTTTGACCAGTGTTTTGGGTCATCGAGTAGCCACCTCAGAGTTTTATGCACTCGACGACCAAGTCCCGCTGCCTACGTTCGTGTGACACAAAGAGAACACTGCATTCTCGTGGTTTGTTTCAACTTAATGAGCCAGGAGGGTGGTCGATGTTCAGTGATTAGTTTGGCAAACAAAATAAGAAATGAAATAGTACCAAACGCTCAGAATATAACAAGGGCACTGGTACACTCAAAATAGGGGGATTTTGTCACAGACATGATTTCCCTCCTCAAAGGCACTCCTTACCTTGCTCCAAACCGTTCTTGTTCTAGCGATTTGCACATGACTATTTCCGGGTCACATGCAGGTTGACATCTTGCAACTTACCTGTTTCACCACGTGGTTTACCTGGCCCTGCTGTCTTCCACTGGTCTGCAGCACTTGGCTTACAAACATCTACTTTTCAGCCCTGCAGGCTGGCAGCTCCGAGGACAGATCCAGGAACGCGCCAAAACCGTAAGATACTGACCTAACCGCCGCAGCCTTGGTCGCAGTCCCACAGCGTCATCACGGGTCAAGTCTATCTCAACTACTTATACAGTTCGCATATTCCTTTCTTGTATTTTTTCATGTTTCTAACATTTCGTGTTTAACTACCGAACGATTTTGTTTCAGTCTGTTTCACAAGGTTACTATTCTATGTTAATGGTCAGTTCAGTTTCAAACTCCCGAACAGTTGTTTTATTCTGTTTGTTTGCTTTTTAAATTCTATTCCTGTTACAACCATTCATATGAATGACTGTTCGCATGAGTTCGCAATAATTTATATCTTTCAACGTGCGATCCCCCTTCCGTTAGTCAGCACAAAAGGCCCGATGGCCGGATAGAGCTTTTCGTATGGCTGTACAGAGCATTTTTTATGAAAATTTGTATAATTTAACCACACGGTTTTTCAATTCACTTAAAACTAGTCTGGAAAAAGAATTCTGACCTCTAGCAGTCATGTAGAATATAAGGTTAATTACTGCAGGAATTACAACATGTCATTTTACTAAAAAAATAGCTGCTTATCATAATACTATGGATAGGTAACCCAACTACGTGTATGTTTAAATATCTGGTGATAATCTATGTTTGGTTAAATAACTATGGTAATTCTGCATACAGTTACTATCATACGCCTCTGGTTTCAGCTTGAATGTCATGAAACATTGTTCTCTTATATGATGTGCATATTCCCCAAGCTAGGAATTATCCTCCCTGTATTGGTCCACCTAATTAGTTTGGGGCCTAAATTTCACTATCAATTTACAGGACTCATCAGTCTCCGTATAAGCACTATATATAAAAGATTTGCATTTGAGCAATCTATAAAGGTGTGTAAAACAACCACTTTTAGCAGGTAAATGGTGTAAATATAAGTATAAACCACCTATGTACCCTCAATAAGTTGGATCTATATACACAACATAAAATATATAAAACTTGCAAAAAGAGTCCAAAAAGTTCTGGGTTGGAGTCTTTGGAGGGTTAATCTTTTGTTGCAGTGGCGGAAATACCATCCGTAGATACACTGAAGCTTTTGTGTAGATTTTACCTTAAAAGGACACAGAAAAGACTTTGCATAGTGTAAAACCGCTTTAATCATAAATAGATTCCCTTCCCCCAGATATGGACTCTTACATTATCAAGTGGTGATACTTGTCTCCAAGATATCACAATTAAGCATTTACAGGATCAGAGGGCTGAATAGCCGTTTTTACCGTCCACAGAGGCTCTGATTGTGACAGCCTGCTTTTGAACCGACCACACCTAGACGAGTTCAGCTTGCAAGCTTTACTCCACCCCATCAGCGCTGAGATCGGGCGGGAGTTTCGAACCATCAGTCAGACAGTGGACGGTAAAACGGCTATTCAGCTCTCTGATCCTGTAAATGCTTAATTGTGATATCTTCGAGACAAGTATCACCACTTGATAATGTAAGAGTCCATATCTGGGGGAAGGGAATCTATTTATGATTAAAGCGGTTTTACACTATGCTTTGTTACACTATTTTTGCACTATGCTTTACACTAAGTCTTTTCTGTGTCCTTTTAAGGTAAAATCTACACAAAAGCTTCAGTGTATCTACGGATGGTATTTCCGCCACTGCAACAAAAGATTAACCCTCCAAAGACTCCAACCCACTTTTTGGACTCTTTTTGCAAGTTTTATATATTTTATGTTGTGTATATAGATCCAACTTATTGAGGGTACATAGGTGGTTTATACTTATATTTACACCATTTACCTGCTAAAAGTGGTTGTTTTACACACCTTTATAGATTGCTTAAATGCAAATCTTTTATATATAGCGCTGACACTTTGCTTTTAAGGTTATTTTGGTAAGATTTTTTAAGGACTTTTATTTTGTGTTTAGCTGCTGGAATATCTCTTTGATTTATTTTACTTTATATTATTTATTCATTACGGTTGCGCTCTCCTATCTCAATTTATTTGTAAGTCTCCGTATAAGGTTGACTTAAATAAAGGTGATTTCTGCATGAAGTTTTCCACTCATTTACGCCTCTAATGTTCGCCTGGTACATTCCTATATGCATACTACTAAGTCTTAGTTCTTTAACCTAAATCATGTGCAGGTAAATTTCTCTTACTGCTTCCCTGGGATCAACACAGTATATTCAATGCTCTCTGCACCTGTGGCACTGCTATTCCACTTCTAAATATAAGGATACTGTTTCTTGTATCTGTTTCTATATTCAGGGAAGTCCGGGTCTGGACACTTAACTAGGGATGAGACACTATAACTAGCTCAGTATAGTACATTACCTAATTTCTGACATGGTGTATAATCTAAATTATTTACTAAGGTTCGGCTCCTTATCCAAATCACCTGCTGGTGGCTTCCCTAACTGCTTACTTTAATGCTACTTGAGTGTATAGTAAATTCTCTTGCCTGTATTACCACGTTTTATCTTCCTTAAACAGGGCTACTGTTTTATCTTGAATCTGTTTTTTTCCTTCAAGAAGGTCTCTGGTCATTTGACCACATAGGGGCTCAGATGAAATTACAAATTTGTATAATATGTTACGGGGGCCACATACATACTCCTCGTATATATCATCATACCATCAGTTGCATCATTTAGGACAACTGCTTTCACTTCCATTATAAATAGCAGTTTTTCATTCAAAATGGGTCATAGGTTATAGGACTTGTTTCAAGGGCATTACTCATACTATGTTTATGTTTATTTACAGGTTACAGGGTGCTCAGGATTTAGGGCAACCCCTACGATGGTTAGGTGGGTACGTTACAATTCACACATGTACATTACATCACCGCTTCTTTCGGTGCAAGGTATCTACTAATAAAAAGAGCTGATAATATTTTAGACACTTAACACAACTGTTTAAAAAACAAATCTAATTTTTATCATGGCCATATTGAACTATTGCCATAGATATGGTTAAACAGTCTGTAATAAAGGATCTGGATAAAATTGAATCTTAGAATAAAAAAAAAGATATATAACTTAAGTTATGATGAAAAATGTGCATTGGACAAACTTAGGAACAATAGAAATATTATAATTAAACCTGCTGATAAAGGGGGCAGCATAGTTACACAAGATTCAGATAAATCTGCTGAAGACTTACGTCTATCTTCTGTCCGTGCTCCCACCTCTGATGCTCGCCTTCAAGATTTCTCGAGGGCTGCACCGTTCCTGTGGAACTCGCTTCCCTCCTCCGTTAGATGCTCACCCAGTCTCCACTCCTTCAAAAAATCGTTAAAAACCCACTTCTTCATAAAAGCATATCAATTAAACTGTTAATAGCTCCTGACTTCTTCTGCAGCTGTCACTAGTGTAATACTATCCTTACATTTTTGTGTCATTTTACCCAACACCCTCCAGCATGTAAGCTCATTGAGCAAGGCCCTCAACCCCTCTGTTCCTGTGTGTCCAACTTGTATGGTTACAACTACATATCTGTTCGTCCACCCATTGTAAAGTGCTGCGGAATTTGATGGCGCTGTATAAATATCATAATAATAATAATAATACATACTTGAATGAATGCTATCGACAGTTGAGGAATGTGGAAGTGTATAGTGAACTGGAAAATGATCCTACTCTTAAAATCAAATTATCTTTGTATACACTTTTAGATAAAGTTAAAGAGTTGGATATATTGCACAATAATGAATACACCTTTCTTAGAAATGAATATCCGAGAATACCTACCTTTTTTTATCTTGCTCAAAGTACATAAGGATAAATATAATCCACCTGGGAGACCTATAGTCTCGGGCATTGTATCCATCTCTGCAAATTTGTTTAAATATGTAGAAATACATCTACAAGCTTTAGTTAAAGCTATACCCGCTTACATAAAAGACACAACAGACATTATAAGAAAACTATAGTACACAAAACACAAGTATATACAGAAACAAAGTGGGACTAAGTGTGGGAGCACTAAATGCCATAGACCACCTGAGTGGAAACCCCTTACACCACTCAAAAGAATACAAACATATAATACATACAATGTAGTAGGTGGATCACACTTCTGAATATATCTGTAAAATATATAAAACAATATAGTGTAATATTGTCTGTGCAATTGTATAAGTAGAGATGGGAGTCAGGTACTCACAAGCCTAGAGCCAAATCTCAACATATGGCTCTCATGGATGACGCTGTGGGACTTTTGCTCAGGATGTCCCTTTCCTGTTTCCAGATGACCTTATGGTTACTCCGGCTGGATATTAACATAGGTTCCCCAAACAAGGTGGTATCTTTAAGGAAGAAGACTTTATTGCTCCACAATATGGAGTAAAACTATGTAAAATAGTTTCAAATAAACACAAAATAAGAATAAAAAAACAAATAATAAACAGCTATCTAAGACTATAAAATACGTCCTGCCAATTGGCAATAAGAGTCCAAAATGAGTCCAAAATGTCCGAAACGCGTTTCGCCCCGTACCAGGGGCTTTTTCAATCGGTATCTGAAATTCTCCTGCAGCTCGGCGTCTTCTTAATCCCCCCATTCTTTCTGCGGAACCCAGAAGCATGTAGTGTGGTGTTAAACTAAAATTAGGTGCGTTCAGTTGCGTGGTTTACCAGTCAAACATGTGTATGTATATGTTACGTTTCTTCCACGTTCATATTCAAGGCCTCACGCTGGTTCTCCTTTACGTCCTTACGCATTTGAGCATACATTACATAAGTCAATATTAAGTACATGTTCCGGTACATTTCATGATATCC
The DNA here is from genome assembly GCF_036172605.1 of Pelobates fuscus. Lineage (NCBI taxonomy): Eukaryota > Metazoa > Chordata > Amphibia > Anura > Pelobatidae > Pelobates > Pelobates fuscus. Next base: position 240,005,539 of record NC_086318.1, read on the forward strand.
AACAGGATATCGACTTTCTCACATGCTATCTGGATTTTTTTCCAGAAGTTTTATAGCTATAAGGCAATTGGCATACAGACAAGTTTCAGTACCACACTTATTAGTTTCATGGTGATAAATTGTTATAATACCATGTCATCTTTAGTTAAATCACTCCTCCTCATACTCATGGAAGCCACTATAGCTGGCCAACCACGGCTTATTTAACTCTTTCTACGAACTACTACGACATTTTAATTTGGCTCCTCTACATAGCAGGTGTTGAAATTAACTAAATGAATTTAGGTTATGCTCATGCTTAGGTCGATACATAGGGTTAAGTAATACAATATTAACCTGTACATACATTTACTGTATATTCATCTTGCGTAGCCCTCATCAGGCTCATCTGCTAAAGCAGGTTACCTTGGTTTAGTTATCCTAATTAGGGGTCATGGTGGTTGGTTTCCACTTCACTAGTTAGCTCAATTGCAATTCTGCTGAACTTATCTGTCCATTTTAGGGTCTTTGTAAATACTGTTCATCATATTTTCTTATGGATACTGATCCTAGTTACGCACAATTCTGGTTTATACAATATTGCTCCTATTATTCTTCTCCACCTATTGTACTTGCAGTTAAATTCCCTGTATATGTTAATTTGTGTGAGGGGCAAATAAGGCCGTATAGGACCCATACCAAGAGGAGCATAGTAAAGGGGGAAATAATTCGGTTGAGGTGTGCCAGAACCGACGTTGCGGCAGGCCTGTAATAAGAGGGCCCACCCATGAGATGTAATGAAAAATATAAATAGAGGGAGTGGAGGGTGGGGACAAGCAAATCGTTAAAATCACGTACGGGATGGAGAAGGTGAGTAGGGGGCTTTAAGTAGTGTAACATGCCCCTCCCACAACTGCAGGCCAAGCCTTAGCATTTGTGTGAGGGGCAAATAAGGCCGTATAGGAATCATACCAAGAGGAGCATAGTAAAGGGGGAAATAAGTCGATTGAGGTGTGCCAGAACCGACGTTGCGGCAGGCCTGTAATAAAAGAGGGCAAAAAAGTTGATACATGCCAGAAACGTAGAACAATCAACAACTGATAAGAAAACCTTAATTGCCTAGCTATATGGTAAATGCCTGTCAAAAATCTTGGCGGTACGTTGTACATATGGGGGAAAATGCTGAGAACTTCCATTGACCTAGAGATTAAATATACGGACCAAAGTGAACTAGATTGAAGCCATAGATGCCACCCTATCCTAGAGGGGAGACCAGAATAGTAGAATGGATTAAATCTGGCCCCAAGATCAATGCACCAAAGAATAGTAAGTATGTCGTAGTGCGAGGACTGGCCCCAAGTAGTGAGATCTGTGATAGTGAGGCGTGATTAGAAAGAGAGAGTAAATAGGTGCCCATTCCTTGTGGTTGATCCAAAAGAAGGCAAAAACCCAGTTTGAAGCACTGCCAATTTTGCAACAAGCTAGGGGAAAAATTCCTTCTTGACCCCAGAATGGCAGTCAGATTTAACCTTGGATCAAGCAGTTATTACCCTCCATTGAAGGTTGGTGTCTGGTTCGTAAGGACAGGACATGAAACTGCGTATGAATGGTAAACCTGTAACAGCATGTGAAGTTGTAATCAGTAGAGTTGATGCAAGTTAGAGGTGGCAAAAGAAGCAAAAACCAATCGCAGACAACATGGCAAAAGACAGTAACAGTATACGCGAAAAGGAGCCTCAAAGGGGGAGAAGTCCCTAACACATGTACCGCGAGTGTTAATAGAAAGCCAGACGAGAAAGATGACGATCACGAGTTAACAAGGCTGGTAGTCCGCGAGCAGAACACGAAACGCAGGGAACGACAGCGGCTACGGGAGAGGCCGAAGGCAGAGCCAAGTGGAATGCATAGAGGAGGCACAGGAGAGATTGTATGAAAAAAGGTGGAGGAAGTCTGGCTCGGATTCAGCCAGAGCGGCAGACGCCAATTACCCAATTGCCAATCTGAAACCGCCCTATAGACAACAGTAGCGGAGTACGGAAGAGCGAACTCGGGGCCCCCTCCAGCAATAGCGTTACCCATGGAGGCAGAAAGACGCTGAGAGTTCAGCTGACCGAAAGGCTGGTGGGGAGGTAATAAGTTGAGTCGCGAGAACCGCAGCGAAGTGAAGAAGAGACCAAGACACGAAAAGAAGGTAGGAGTAGCCGAAACTCCACAGCACGATGAGTACCAGACTTAACCAGAGATTTGATGAACGTGTATCGAAAGAACGTGAGGGTGAACGAGGAAGTAACGCAGGGCCGGCCGCTACCGAGAGCAGAGTAAGCACGCCAGTGACCAGGCAGTCAGGCCGAAAGGAGCGTTCCCGGCAATAAGTAATAGAGTACTGGTGTAAAGCCCACGGGGGCGGGGGGGACAGAAGTTCTCCCTATTGTATTTTTTAGAGCCCCCACCCACCGCTCAGGGGCGGGGGCCAGGGGGAGGACAGTAGGTCCCCCCCATATCATTGAGTAAACTTTGACAACCCCCTCCCCCCCCACCCCGAGCGGCGGGTGGGGGGGTTGTCAAAGTTTACTCAATAATATGGAATAGGGGGCGGACCCAACATCGTAAATGTTCGCCCGCCGTGGCGAACGCGAACAAGCGATGTTCGCCAGGAACTATTCGCCAGCGAACTGTTTGGGACATCTCTAGTGGTGAGTTACGCCCTTGCATAGACTACAGGGCACTTAATAAAATCACTGTAAAAAATGCATACCCTATCCCACTCATTTCCGAATTGTTCGATAGACTTCAGGGAGCTAAAGTATTTACTAAGCTTGACCTTAGGAGCGCTTACAATTTGGTTAGAATTAAAGAGAATCATGAGTGGAAGACAGCATTTAATACCCGTAGTGGACACTATGAATATCTGGTAATGCCATTTGGGGTATGCAACACCCCGTATTCCAAGACTTTATAAATGATGTACTCAGGGAATTCATTTACTCATTTGTCTTGGTTTATTTGGACGATAGGTTGGTGTATTCCCCTGATCTTCAAACTCACCACTCCCATGTGAAACAGGTTCTGCAGACGTTGTTGAAAAATAAACTTTATTGTAAATTAGAAAAGTGCATATTTGACCAGCATGAAGCCCACTTTTTGGGTTACAACATCTCGGCATCGGGATTTCAAATGGATCCTAAAAAACTAGAGGCTGTACTACACTAGCCAATACCCTCTGGTTTAAAAGCCATTCAAAGGTTTATTGGTTTTGCCAACTATTACAGAAGAGTCATCAAGGGGTTTTCTTCTGTAATAGCCCCAATCACTAATATGACTCGCAAAGGGGTTAGTAGCACGGTATGGTCCAAAGAGGCTGTGAATGCTTTTGAGACTCTTAAACAAAGATTTGCCTCTGCGGACATACTAAAACATCCCGACACCAGTAAACCTTTTATATTGGAGGTTGATGCATCCGAGACAGGGGTAGGGGCTGTGCTCTCTCAGAGAGAAAGCCAGGGAACACCATTGCATCCTTGTGGCTACTTCTCCAGAAAGATGTCTCCTGCTGAGCGCAACTACGATATTGGCAATAGAGAACTGTTGGCCATTATTCTTGCTCTCAAGGAGTGGCGACATCTTTTGGAGGGTTCCAAGGACCCGCTGTTGATCATTACCGACCACAAAAATCTGGCATATATAGGGGATGCCAAACGTTTGTCTTCCAGACAGGCTAGATGGTCACTGTTGCTTTCACGTTTTAACTTTATCATTACTTATAGACCTGGTTCTAAAAATACCAAGGTTGATGCCTTGCCCAGGCAATTTGATAATGAGTCAGCTCCGGAACAGGTGACATCTCCTATTATTCCACCAGAGTGTATTATTGCTACTACTGTCCTCTCACTGTCTTCTCCACTGCTTGGCACCATACTGGAGGCCCAGCCTCAGGCGCCCAGTGGTAAACCGTGTGATAAACTGTTCGTTCCCCTATGTGAAAGGGTTAATATCATTAAAGTGTTCCATGACAATATAACTGCTGGACACCCGGGCATCAATAAGTCCACTGCTGCGATCACTAGATCATTTTGGTGGGATTGACTCAGGAAAGATGTAAAGGAGTATGTGCAGGCATGTTCTGTGTGTGCAGTTTCTAAGGTGACTCATCCACTTTCTTGTGGCCTGTTGCAGCCTCTTCCTATTCCTGAGATTCCATGGTCCCACTTATCCATGGACTTTATTGTTGAGCTTCCTAGCTCTGCTGGGTTCACTACTATTCTCATGGTTGTAGACCAATTTTCTAAGATGGCTCACTTCATTCCTCTCAAGAAGTTGCCATCTTCGCAAGAATTGGTCCTAATTTTCATACGTGAAATTGTCCGTTTGCATGGCATCCCTCACAATATTGTGTCTGATAGGGTCTCTCAGTTTGTGTCCAGGTTCTGGAGGGCGTTCAGTAAACAATTGGGGATTGATCTCTCCTTCTCCTCCTCCTACCATCCACAGACCAATGGTACAGCTGAGAGGGCTAACCAGTTTATTTGCATTGTTTTATTAATAGCACACAGGACAATTGGTCCGAACTACTCCCCTGGGCCGAGTTAGCTAGAAACAATGCTGTTCATGACTCCTCTGGACACAGTCCATTTTTTGTCAATAATGGTAGGCATCCTACGGTTCTCCCTGCGGTATTTTCTGATACTGCCATTCCTGCTCTGGATGAGCGTCTGGCCTCCATTCGGGATACCTGGGTTAAGGTTCAAACTGCTCTAGGGGCTGCTGCTGAACGCTTCAAACATTTTGCTGATAAGCGTAGTGCCAACCCGGTGTACCAAGTAGGGGACCGGGTTTGGTTGTCATCTCGCAACATCAAGCTTAAGGTCCCTAGCATGAAGTTTGCCCCCAGATTCCTTGGTCCCTATAGAGTGCTTAGTAGGATCAATACAGTGTCTTACACTCTGGCTCTTCCTGCATCTTTAGGGATTCCCAACACTTTTCATGTGTCCTTACTCAAACCTCTTGTCTGCAATAGATATACTGTTCCTTGTGTTCCTCCCCCTCCGATGGTGGTGGGTGGTCAGGAGGAGTATGAGGTATCTTCTATTGTGTATTCTAGGTTTTCTCGGGGCAGTTTAAAGTACTTGGTTGTTTGGAAAGGTTACGGTCCTGCTGATCGTTCTTGGGTTTCGGCTCCTGACCTGCATGCGGGCCGTAAGATCCACGCTTTTCACGCTAAATTTCCTCTCAAGCCTGGTCCTGTCCGCCCGGTGGGCGTTCTTCAGGTGGGGGGTAATGTCACGTATTTATCTGCTTATAGAAATGGCAATGACATTTACTGTCCACACAGGAAAAGTTGTGCCGAGCAGCAACCTAATCCACAGAAGGGTTAATGCTGAGCAGCAATTGTGCAAATGAAACCTGGTGTCCTGTATTCATCCGCTTATAGAAAAGTGGTTAATGACATTTACTGTCCACAAAGGAAAAGTTGTGCCGAGTAGCAACCTAATCCACAGAAGGGTTAATGCTGAGCAGCAATTATGCAAATGAAACCTGGTAACTGACTTTGGGGTCAAAGGTCGGTTACAGCCTATCAGAACTAAAGGAGGGGTATTTAGGCCCAGTTCTCATCCTGCTCAGTGCCCTGTCATGGTTTCCCTTGTGGTTGTCCGAGAGCATGTTCCTGCTATTAGTTTTCTACCTGTTTTTTGACTTTGGCTTTGTTTATTGACTTCTCTATATTCTGGTATCCTGACTCCTGGCTTTCCTCATTGCTGCGTCCCTTTCTCTGTTCCCTGACCTCGGCTAGTATTTTGACTATTCTATGTACGTTAAATCCGGCCATTCTAAGGACCGGTAATACGTTACTTATTTGTCATCAGTTCTACGTGCTGGATCAAACAGTAATCCTGACAGAAATAGACCACACAGCCTAAACACATGGAACTGTTTCTGGGCAGGAGCCTCGTGTGCAGTCGGTCAAATGGGACTTCCATGAAATTCGAAAACCCCTGAACCGATCTGGGTGATTTTTGGATATTTTGGTCACCCAGATCGGGACTATCAGGGGATGTGACATTTATGGGGGTCCTGTATGTTTTGCGTTTTTTTTTCCAAGTTTTGTGAAAATTATGTTCCCTCTGCCCAGAGATAATTAAGTTATTACTTTATCTGATCCAATTATCTCCAGGCAGAGAGGATGGAATTAACTGTTTGTACTGGGAGTGTCACTGTTTGTCCCTGTATTGTCATTGGCTGCAATAAATTATGTTCCTGTTTTCCATCAGGTCCAGGGGGTGCCAGTGTGGCACAATAAAGATTAATTCCTGTTACACTCTTCGTCATGTTTCGGCTGATGTTTGGGTACCTGATTACTACGTTGGGAAATTCTGCTGGGAAAGCTGTACCTACTCTGGAGTAAGAGACAAATGGAAACCTGAACGGCGAGCTATAATCACTCTGCTCTTAGCTGTTCGGGTAAAAACAGACAAACCCCTAGGCTACTACTTCAGGGTTTGTTACAGCCCCTAACACAAGTATTAAGGCTTTTGCCTGTAATTGTGGGAGAGACATGATTTACCTACCTAAAGGGACTCCTTGCCCCACACCATTATTGTTCTAGCGATTTGCATGTCCCTCCCACCACTCTCACTACTCAATCAAAACCTGTCTTTCTTCTCTTTTTAACCTAGGATGGGCCCTCTTTATTTTACAGGCCTATCAGCATCGTCGGTTCTGGCACACCTTAACCGACTTTTTCCATTCAGTATTACACTATTCCTATTTTGCTCTCTATCACTGAAAACAACTTTTTTGCCCCTAACACAAATATATATATATATATATATATATTTATATTTTTATATATATATATATATATATATATATATATATATATATATATATATAAGATATGATAGTTTTTATAATGATCATTTATGTTTATGTAAAGTTTTTATAAGTAAGTATATATTATCAACTTTTAAAGGAATATTAATTATGTGTATAGTTTTTTTTAGAACAAATGCTTCTCTCTTTTAATTTTCAATATAATACTTGTTTTTTATTAATGCCCTTTCTTTTTTAACATGGACTATTGACTTCTGCCCTTTTGTAAAATGGTGCCCAAGGTCTGCACATCTATATTAGATCATTACATGTGCTGTGAAATGAGGGGGGTGGGGGGAATTCCCTATCAGAGATTTGTCTCGGACATATCACAACACCGGAATACCTCCGGCAGCGGAAATACGTCACGGGAAGTGATGCGGTGGCCATCTTGCCAACTTTGATACTGATGGAGGAAGTGACAAAGAAACAAGCACACAAAGGATCTGGAAATTGATGAACATGTTGGGAGGGGTTTTGAACTTTTTGGCTTGAAACTGGATACATCGTCATAGTGGGGGTGGCGAAGTATGTATCAGGTTCAGACCATATTTGGTGATGGGAGTGTTCTTGCTTAATTTATATGCATGTGTAAGTAATTAATTAATATGTTTGAAAGGTATATAAAAATGTTTATGGACGGTTGTGAGTATACATGCACCTGAGGTAGACCCAACCTGGAACGCGTTGTGCTATCTTTGAATTGTTTTTATATGATATCAATTAATAAATATTTGTACTTACAACTTTAACATTCCTGATTCAAGCAACACTGCATCTTTGGGACTTCTACCTCTGGAGGAATGTATCCTGTGTCCTTGAGGAGACCTATATGCCCTATAAGTTCAGAGCCAACTTTTAATGGGCTCTGAAAAGTGTGAGTGTTCCTATTTCTAGAACTTATTCATATGCTGTTTATACAGATTTTACTATGTTGTGTTCTGTGTTTATTTTAAATAGGACATCTTATTTATCTTATCAGAAAAATATATTATCTATGAAATGTAATTAGAATTGCTTTGTGTGCATATTACTTTTTTCTGCTTTTCTTATAAGGTAAATGTTACCTTTAATATACTTGTAAATATATTAATTGTTAATGTTACATTTAATATACTTCACTACCTAAATCTAGTATAAACATTTTATTTTCATGTCATTCGTAGTAAAAAAAGCCCATAAAGTCTCTCTCGTCCTTATTTATACTCTAGTTATGATTACATGTCTGTAGAGGAATGGATTACTAGTCATGGATATAATGCCTGTAAATTTGATGAAAGTTCACTCCTGCTTCCAAACAGTACAGTAAGTATGAGTATGACCCATATCATTCCTACAGTTAGGGAGGGGGGGCTAGTAAATTGACTAATTTTACTGTCAGCATTACATTAGCATTCCAGAGATTTTATAAACACTGATTTTGCTGTTTGAAATAACTTTACTTTAGAAATATGTGATTAAATTGTATTTACTGTATGTTTGCAATATGCTCACATGCATACATTATTTTTTTGGTAAAGTGTACTGATAGTAATGCATTCCTGGTCCTTAAAATATCTATAGGTAACAATATTAGAAAATTTGTATTAATCTATTTGAGTCACATCTACTATATGTGAGAATAAAATGCATTGTTGCTTTTATACCTACATAGACCACGTGGGAAAGTTATGCAAGCAAGCACTGTACACTGTCTAAAGCTTTTTTTTATTTTCCAAATATTTTTTTACAAAGCCTGAATACATAAGTGAAAAATAAAATTTGTGTAAATTAACATTATTTGAATTTGTACATTTGTCTGCAAAGCAATGTATACACAAAACTGCAGTGTTATATGTCTATATGCTAGTAATCATCTCTTACTTCAATTAAAAAAAAGTGCTCAGTAGTGAAGGGGTTGATGATACAATTGTAGTGAAAAAATATGATGGGTATATTGGTCTACTAATATTATATTCCTCATGTTTTTGGCAAGCTTGTTCTACTACAGCTGTAGCTCAGTTTGATTTTATAAACATCTCAATTCCTGCAGTTTTATTTGTGTTTTGACTTAGGCAAAGGTATCACATGTCAAATAAATTATTGCCCAGCAATTAATTCATGGGTTATGCAGCACTCACAATAAAACCAAATGCAAGCTAAGATTTGTTGAAAGGTTACCTTAAAATTCCTCGGTAGGCTATGCATTATAGGGGGGCGTTTGACAACAACTGTAGGTTTAGATCAGGGATAGGCAACCTTCGACTCTGCAGATGTTTTGGAGTACACCTCCCATGATGCTTTGCCAGCATTATGTGTGTAAGAGCATTATGGGGGATGTAGTCCACAACATCTGGAGAGCCGAAGGTTGCCTATCCCTGGTTTAGATGATGCCCTCGACTAGCACAATCTTAATATACTGTGTAGAATCTTTCTACTGAATAATTTACCTATTTTATTAACTTACGTTTGATGGAAATAAATAGATATTCAATGTAATAATTTTCAGCACAGCAATTGTCTCATTTTATTTGGATGAAGATACCTATTTTTTTGCAATTGGCTAACAAGAGTGGTCAAAGCAATGCTTGGCAGAATACCAACAGCAATTTCAGCCATGGTGTGATTTTTATTTTCAATGTGGAAAATACAGTTGGTCCCATTATTTATTTAGTTTTCTCTTAATAAAGTCATGCTTGGGCCTAGTGTGAACTAGATGTAACTTTTTAATTACCATTCAACGTTAATGCTGTTTATCATGCTCAAATTATAGTGCTAAGCTCATTATTATGGGTATAATTTTCCAACGAAAATTGTAGTGGTTCACGTGACCTCTTCACCAAAATAATTACAGGGTAGATTAGTTGCCAGTAGAAAGCAAGATAGACCGTGACTTGCCATAAACGTCACTGAGATCATAGCGTGAGTGTATTCTTTTGTGCCTACATCTATAAAAGGAAGATCAATATCATGAGAATTAGGTGTTTGGTTAATCTGTTTACATGGGTTAAAATGTGGTTTTTCAGGTTGAACAGATTAAGTGAAAGTAATAAGCAAAAAATAGATCAGAAATTATAGCATTTTGTCTGTGAAAGAGAAGCATACAGTGTGAGGAATTTACAAAAGGCTTTTAAATAGAATCAGTTTAAACCTTTTTTTTTTTCCCCTACAAAAAAAATCATGACAATATTCTCACTGTGGTTATCATTTTCCCCCTATCCACAAAGCAAATGTTTCTCTTTTTGCCAAGTCTGCAAATTATATTGTGTTTGATATAGTGGTTCAATGATAATGACAATGAGACAACATTTGTTCAAAATTGATAGTGCATTGGCCTATTTCAATCATTCTTACATCTAGCAGTGAAGGCATACAAAATTATTTTTTTTCTTCAATATTTTTTCTCATAGGAAAGGCAATAAATATCCCATGTTTTTTATTCAGGTATGTTACTGACAAGCCAACATCAGTTACAGGAAGTATGATAAGGCAGAATTGTGTGGTTACTTGTCTGATAAGGTTAGAGAAAATGTATCATGAAAATATGTATACTGGTGTTTGTATGTTTAAATGGACAAATAATGTACCATATGGTTAATGTTCTTCAACACAAATATATATTCCACTGTTATTATTTTTATAATATAACTCATTAGGAAATAAAATATACCAGGGATCAGTTTGTAGATAATCTATTAACACTATGGAATCTATTTACTAAACTGCACATTGTGTGACCTGATCAATTTAGGAGATAATAATCCTCTTAGGACAAAACAATCTTTAATTTGGCTATATTCAAGAAGTGGCTATTTTCTTTAAATTTTACAAATTCCAAAGTAAATTTACAAAACAAAAATTTATATTATTGTTAGAAAAGTGCAGCATTGGATCTAGAGACCATTACCAGGCCAGCTATTTGAATGCAGGTGGAGTTTGAGCAGACTCTTGATACTGTTCTATTTTTGTGAGTGGGACTTACTTATAACTTTTAACACACAAAGGACTCTCATTCGTACCTACTGCTAAACCAGATCACTTTAAGATGGACATTGAATTATTCAAGATCAATAGAATTATGAATATACAAGCTTCACAAGATACATGGACACCAAGAGCTCCATCTCAATTCAAACTAAAAAGCACATGGGAACCTAAGAATGTGCATCACTCAATTAAAACCTTTTCTACTACTCTTAAAACAGATATGGATAAGATACTTTCCAAACAGTCAAAAAGACCAGACAATTTGACACGGGCTGAAAGAGGTGCCCTTAAGGATCTTAGTAAAGATGACAAATTAGTTATTCGTTGAGCAGATAAGGGGGGAGTCATCATCCTACAGGATTATACCGATTACAGAAAATAAATATTGACACAATTGGCTGATACGAAGACATACAAAAAACAGCTAAGTGGCTAGACCAGAACACGGCAGAATTCTTATTGAACACACATCCGAAAATTCAGATCCTGTACACCTTACCAAAGGTATACAAAGATCCACAAAATCCACTCGGCAGACCGATGGTATCTGCTCGGGGTGGGGTACTGGAACAAGTAGCCAAATTTCTAGATTTCTATTGTAAACCTATCAAATTAAGTCTTACATATAATACAGAGAAGATCCAGTTTTTGGATGTTTAAGTGTACCGGAACAATCAGAACATAGGATACAGACTTTATAGAAAACCATCGGACCATAACACCCTTTTACACGCAAATAGTTTCCATCCCAATGCTTTGAAACAGTCTTTACCCATCTCACAATTTTTGAGGGTGTTCAGAAATAACTCTGAATATATCACTTGTACAGCTCAACTTCAAGATATGACCAGATCCTTTTTAGAACGGGGATACAAGCGCAATATTTTACAGAGTTGCCTTGAGAAGGCTGAAAAAATATTTAAAGGAACAAAAACAAAATCAAGAACTGTTCCGACCATCACGATTCCTTTACAATTTCATTCAGAAAGCCAGAGGTTCTCACAAAGTATTAAAAAGAGATGGGACATCCTCTCCTCAGATAAAACACTTAATACTGTTTTTTCTCAACATCCTCGGATTGCATTTCAACGCAATAAAAATTTAAAGGACATTCAGGTGAAAACGGATACACCGAGTTGTTATAGTCCTCAGATAGAGAAAGTAAGGAAAGGATGTCTTAAGAGTCCAGGCTGTGTCACTTGCGGACACATGCTTACAGGATCTTCATTTGCGCATCCACACACAGGTAAACGGATTCAGATTAAACACTGTTTAACCTGTCTGAGTGATCAAGTGATTTATCTCATCTCATGCCCTTGTGGCAAGTATTATGTAGGTAAAACGGACATGACAGTACGAGATCGCATCCAAGGGCCACAGGTCAGGGATCATGACGGCTTTTCGGGATGGAAAGACTGAGAAGCCTGTGGCGAAACATTTCCTTGAATTTCAACAGCGTTTGCCAACCCTAAAATTCATTGTGATTGACCATATTCCACCATTGGTCAGGGGTGGTGACAGATCAAAGGTGTTATTACAGAGAGAGACTTTCTGGATTAAATATCTGGACAAAGTCCAACCAAAAGGACTTGATGAATGTAATTCATTTAATTGTTTTTTGAATATTCGTTAAATTTCATAAGTATATTCTGTGGTCTGAGTAGCAATTTGGGACACTTTGAGTGTCTTCATAGTGGTTATTTCATGAGATTGGTTTAGGTGAATTTATTTGGTGGATACTAATTTGTGGTGGCAGATCTTTATAATACACACATATATTGTGGATTTATTACGGTGGGTCTTTGCCTCTGTCACATGTTACAGTATTAGACTTACCAGGTGGTCGTTTTGCCACTTTAGCTTTATATATATTTTCATCACTTAGACACATTTTTGTATGGTTTTGTGCTTTTCACTGTGTGTTGTTTTAGTTTTTTTACACTTTATATTTACATCTCGTTGTCCCTATTACATTTACATTATACACTGTTATTCTTCACATTTTCCCATACATATCACATTTATAACATTGACTACCACATTCATAATATTGACATCCACATTGTACATATTCCCACATCACTCATACTTTGCACATTACACTGAGCGCCTGGTAGTCGTTTAACATCAGTATCTTTAGGTATACTGAGAACATACTTCCTTCTGCATTAACATATCAGGTTCAATAGTTTAGGCTTAATATGAACACTCTTTCAGTGAATGTTTCCTCCTTGTATGCTTTTAACTCTCACAATCTCACATTTCGCAGTGGTTTTGCCGTTACTAGGCAACATGCCGGGTTGTAAGTCACATGACATTACGTCATTACGCACGTATGGGTGGACGCACTCGACAGCGTCGGACACAGGGAATGACGGACTAACGGGGTTCTCTTGGTGATTGGTTAAGTTTAACTTAATGTATGTTATATATATATCTCACTTGTATATTGTGTTGGCGTCTTGGTAAAGACCGCTTGACGGTCGAAACGTTGATATGTTTGCTTATTACTTAATATAAGATTTAATCAAATCCAGTGAGTGCTCTCATTTTTTTTGGATTATATATATATAAATATAATATATATATATATATATATATATATATATATATATATATATATATATATATATATATATATATATAATTTGTCCTTAGTGTTGCACTGTTGTATTTACTTTTCTTTTTAAATTTTTGAGAACTACATTGAAGTAAATGAATCCTAAATCTGTGTGACATATTACACATCAATAATTTTTACAGATTTAAAATCCCAGTAAAATATTAGGTTCATAAAAGTCAAGAACCAAAGTACCAGAATGGTAACTAATAGAGAAAAGGTGGAATTCTCATGAAGCTTACTGCCACTAATAGAGAGAGATATGCCCGTTTTTACACTCAGGTTTACTCACAATAATCCAAATGGGGCAAAACCATTTGGCTGCATATTGGTCTGCAAAATCTAGGCATGTTGTTAATGCAATTTAAAAATGCCTGGATATTATAATTTAAGCCCCAAATGGTCTGAATTTGGTTAGGATTTCAGCAGGACTATACACCCCTGGACGGCTGAAATTTGCACATAATTTAGCAAATCCGAGCCAGGAGGCATCAAATACATGCCTGAAGTAAAAAAATAAAATAAAAATTGCTATGCTCTACATTGGTTCACATGTAAAAATTCCTGATTTTTCAAATGTTTGCGAACAAATAATACAAAATCAATTGGACCGTCCAAATCCTGACCGCATTTGGCTTTAGTAAATCTGCCAATTGCCAATGTGGTCAGTAAATTTAGTTTTGCTTTTTGTCTTTCTTGTTTGGTTTGCATTATGTAGATGAGCAACACATGCATCTCTATATCATGTCTGTCTGTCTACAGCTATCTATCATCTATCACACATATAGTAGATGGTTTACGATTGTAAATTTTAGTAGTGATAAACAACTATTAGCAGTTTTCATGCTCTTTATTTTCAACACATAATTAACTCTAACTGAATTTTTCCTCAAATAGATAGAAAGTATATGTAGGTACACCAGTGCTGTATTAAGTAAAGTAAGCCAAAGGTACTGCTTGTGTAAATTCGGGGACATAGTTCAACTGCTGTACTTAATGACCACCATAATTAGGACCTTCATCCACAACCCATTAATATTTGCCCTAAAACAGCACTTAAAAGCCTCAAATTATTCGCCTCTATTGTTATTGGAAACCAGGATGATTCTGAAGATGAGAACCGGAAAAGAACAGGCAGAAATGCCAACAGGTTTCCCAACCTTGAGGCAACATTCAGAAGTCTTAAAAGATGGCTTTGATGCACTTGACGCACTTGATCTGGGCTGGTACTAGAGCAGACATTGTTGTATCCTGAAAACATAACCAGAGCTGAAATCCATGCTAATAGTGGAAATGAATAAAGGTGCCCACTCTGTAATGCCTTCTAGCCCTAAGACCATGGAGATCGAGGTCTAGGTGGGAGAAGTTGTCACTACATAAAATGCAGTCTTGGATTATGCTACTTCTCTACTAACCCACATTGAGTTACTAAAGTTTTTGGTGGAGGATCTCTCCAATAAGAAGAGTCACAACAATTAGAGAGTAAGGATATGCTACCTTGGGGTGACCTATCATGGAAGACAAACTGGCTGCTGCTATTTTGTTACTGAAAATCAATAAGACACCTGGTCCAGATAGGTATAGGCCTATCACAAATCAATGTATATGATACTTGCCCCAAGCCTGTTGCAGCTATATTACATTAAATAATGCTTTATTTAGGCATACTGGAACAAAACCCTAACCACCTTTTCAGAATTCTTTTAATTTCCCTTAACTCATTTGTTGGACACTTCTGTAACATACAGGAAACAGAGATTTAGCATATATATATGATCTGCAGGGCTGTTATTACCTTTGATACACTTAAGATTGTGAGGATATACAGTGAGGAAAAAAGTATTTGACCCCCTGCTGATTTTGAGCTCTGCCCACTGACAAAGAAATGATCAGTCTATCATTTTAATGGTTGGTGTGGTTTAACAGTGACAAAATGCATGTTTTAACAGTGAAAAATGCATGTCAAAAAAGTTATAAATTGATTTGCATGTCAATAAGTGAAATAAGTATTTGACCCCTTTGAATTAGTACTTGGTGGCAAAACCCTTGTTGGCAATCACAGAGGTCAGGAGGGATTTTGTCCCACTCCTCTTTGCAGATCCTCTCCAAGTCATTAAGGTTTCGAGGCTGAATTTGGCAGCTCAAACTTTCAGCTCCCTCAACAGATTTTCCGTGGGATTAAGGTCTGGAGACTGGCTAGGCCACTCTAGGACCTTAATTTGCTTCTTCTTGAGCCACTCCTTTGTTGCCTTAGCTGTGTGTTTTTGGTCATTGTCATGCTGGAATATCCATCCACGACCCATTTTCAATACCCTGGCTGAGGTAAAGAGGTTCTCACCCAAGATTTGGAGGTACATGGCCCCGTCCATCGTCCCTTTGATGCTGTGCAGTTGTTCTGTCCCCTTAGCAGAAAAACACCCCCAAAGCATAATGTTTCCACCTCCATGTTTGAAGGTGGGGATGGTGTTCTTGGCGTCATAGGCAGCATTCCTACTCCTCCAAACACGGCAAATTGAGTTGATGCCAAAAAGCTCGATTTTGGTCTCATCTGACCACAACACTTTCACCCAGTTCTCATCTGAATCCCAGCCACCAATAATAAAATGGAAACTTGACCTAAAAAAATCATTTGAAATGTAATCTTGGAAACAGAGTATAAAGTGGGTTAAACAAAGAACACACTGTGTAAACTTGATTGAGCTTTACTGTAAGGTTTTATACAGGTGGTATATGGTTCCAACAAAATTAAATAAAATATATAGCGATCATTCTGACCAATGTTGGAGATGTAAAAAAACTAAAGAATCTCACTTCCACATTTGGTGGGAATGCTCAGGGATAGATACTTTAAAAAGAAACCTCAAAAGACTCCTTATAAAAATCTCAGGGAAAGAGTTCTGGTTGACCTCACGGCTCCTTCTTTTCCACCTAGACATCCCATGAGAGAAACCCCTTTTTATTTAATGATTCATATTATGTTGGCAGTAGAAATATGTACAGAAAGAAATTGGAAAGAGCAAGAACACCAAAATTGGAATGAAATAATAAATTATAAAAGCTCAATGGAGAAAGGATATTATTTAACGAACAACAAAGGGAAGTTATATCTAAAAATATGGACAAATGGCAAACATCTTCCTATGCTAATAGAGCTAGGTAACCCTAACAAGATTATTATAATGGAAAGCCAATAAACAGAGAATTGCTTATAAGATAAAATGTAACCCTACGATATAGCCCTCCTTCCCTCCCCCATCACGTGTCAGAATTAATTATGTAGTATGAATGCCAATCACAATGTATGTAGGTATAATTATAAAATATACAATATATTATTGCTAGTCTTAAAATCAATATTGTAAAGTCTTCTTCTATTTTTGTAACATTAATATTTCAATAAAGAATTTATAAAAAAAAAAAAAAAATACAGGAATTTAGTATGTTAAAACCATAAATACATTCTAATATGCCATGAGAGACCAAAGGAAGTAAAGCATTTTGTTTCATTGTACTTTTTTATTATTTATTTAACATTTCGCTCAAATTCTAACTGGTAATTGTCGATAAAGTAATAAACACAAAGAAGGCCATATTAAGAAGGATGCATTTATAGCCCACATGTGTTTTAAATATTCAAAGGCCACACAATTATTATTTAATATTAGATAATATTTTAGTGATGCCTCTTATGTTTCAGTTCTTGCATCTAGTCTAGTCCATTCAGAGTGAAATCACACATTTTTCTAGAAATAGTTCTGCTATAACATAAAATAAGCTGGTTTGTGTTTTTATATAGTTGCTGAACACAATAGTCACACCTGCAATTTCCAGTCCTAAAATTTCCACATATTACTTTATCCTGAATCTCAGCCTAGGAAGGAATACATGTATTATAAATACACCCATCAATAAACTGCATTTAATGTCTCATTTTAGCAACTAGCTAAAAGTATCTGTAACTAAATTAATATGCTGGCATTGCAGCTTCATTATTGTGCTGGTAAAATTATGCAGCAACTGAATCCACACATAGAATACAAATACATGACCTTAACAGAGCATTCTCCTACAAATCTTGGCATTGTCTCTACTTTATTGAAACCTGTCACAAGAATATAGTAAAATTGCATTGTGTTCCATTATTATTAATATGATCTGGAGACTCTTTGCAGAACCAAAGTTTTGTCTGTCTGTCAGTCTGACATTTAATACACTTATTCATACATCCTAGTGAGGTTAGCATTGATCAAAATATGTATATGATAAAAAATTGAGTTTATTTACTAAACTGAAAATTGTGGTATGGTTAAACCTGAATTGCAAATTTAAAGGGACACTATAGTCACCCAGACCACTTCAGCTCAATGAAGTGGTCTGGGTGTCAGGTCCCTCTATGGTTAACCCTGCCTGATGTAAACATAGCCATTGCTGGGTGAGTTTTAACCCCTTCAGCGCCGCAGGAGGGGGACCTTGAGGGTGGGGGCACCCTCAGGGTACTATAGTGTCAGGAAAACCAAGCGGTTTTCCTGACACTATAGTGTCCCATTAATATAATTTTCTGTTAAACTCACTGTTTGGTGCATGAAAAAAACACAGTTTTAGGACAATTCCATATTTTCCATTTAGCTTTCTACTTCCCAAACTTTTTAAAACTTTGGGTACCATACCAGCGGAGACATTAGAATAAAGTTGTAATGGGGCAAGGATGTCCTTGGGTGCTTGTGTGCTTGGGTGCCAAGGGCACTAAATAATTAACGGACAGTTTAATCCCAAAGTGTTTAAACTGATACTCAGTTTGTGGTCTCTGCCCACAAACATCCAACACGTATTGTAAATAGGGAGCGACTGATAGGCTGAGAGTGCTTTGGATATGGGCACTCTCAATGACGCAACTATTCAAGGCTTCCAGATTCAAGCCTTGGACTGCAGACAATGTTTGTGAGCAGAATCGGGCATCATGGACAACACTTTGGGGTTAAACAATTAATGGGGTTAAACACTGGATCATTAAATGATACTAGTATTACTAAATAAACAAGTAAAATACTTCTAACAGCATCCTTTCATTAAAAAAATAGTCTTAATGTTAACAGGTCCCAACAATTACCATGTACGTCTTCTGTACCAGCCCCTTGTGTCCAAAATATTAATTCATTAAAAACATAAAACTTGTACACAAGCTTATTATTTGTACACAACTTTTTAATTTTGCCGAGGGTTGTGCTCCCATTTTTAATATGTATTTCAACCAAGCTTACCATTACACAACTAGCATAAAAAGCTGGAATATAAAAATGAACAATTTACTTTGCAGTTTATTATCAGAGATGCAGTATTAATGGTTTGAACTATACAATTATTAATATGCATGTTACTAACTCAACTTAGGTTACCTCTTCCCAAAGATTAAGGACCAAATGGTAGCAAACAAGGAGTGGGTAGATTGTGGTGAAATTAATTAGATTTTTGAGTCATATTTAGACACATCTGACAAATATTCTTCTTAACCCCTTCCCTTTGGGAATTGTGCATTTAAGATTCCCAGGGCATTTACCCATACGCCGGAATCATGTATACATGATTTTTAAAATTGCAAGATGAATTAATTGATTTTGGATCAATTTTAAACTGAAGTATGTTCTATATTGGTAGCCTATACATGTATTTTTCTCCCTAAAAGCCAATATAGCACTGTTTGGGATGTAACTTTCCCCAATTTCTAAACAGTCAACATCATATGTTTTCCCTCAGCTAAATACCAGTACTATACATTTAGTGTAAACCTGTACCAACTGATGTACTTACTAGTTGCGGTTCAATGTCCATAACTCTTTGCATACCTTTGAAAAAGCTTGGCAATGGTTTTAAGAGTGTTAATCTTTAAATAAGTGAAATATTAATTGTCTATAATTGGGGTAGGAGTTTATCTTGTGGTATTCCCATCCTCTCTGTTTTGTTTTGTTTTTAAACAGAAACAAGAAAGGTGGTGGGGTATGTTTGTATGTCAACCATGAGTTAAAGTCAAATCGTAGGCATGTGGAGTGTGATGAGGGGAATGTGGAAGCTTTATGGGTAGATACCTGCTTGGGGCAAACAAAGGGAAATCAATTATTGGTTGGGATATGTTATAAACCACCTAATGTAAATATTAATGAGGAAGAACAGCTGTTACAGCAAATTGGGAAAGCTGCAAATCGGGGTGACACGTTAATTATTGGAGATTTTAATTACCCGGACATACTTTGGGATAGTACAAGGAAAGAATACACAGATGGGTCAGCGCTAGATAACAACACAGATAATAATATGGCAACAACCCTTTAGTAAAATACAGAAGTAAAAGACAAATAAGGGCTGCGCCACACATAATACAATTGGTTACAATACAATATCATAAAAAAGTATTATAAAAAAGTGAAAAAAATAAAATAAATAAAATAAATACTGTGAGTCTTGTTCCAAATGTGCAAATTGTCACATATAGGATAGTCTCTATATCAGCAGATGAGTTCAACTGTTGTTCCTTCTACTGGGGGGTCTTGTTGTCTTGGGTCTCCGTATGTGGGTGAGAAGAAACACATGAAAAATCTCATAGTGCAGTAAGCCAAGGCTTAATAGGTCTGTAATTAAATTATAATATTGCATTCACATTTGAGAGAGCTTTTGCCAGCTCTAGTATGAATAATCCCCACTATTTAGGATATGGTATAATCCCCACTATTTAGGATATGGTGGTGGTGGATCTTGACTGGTGGTTGTCTTGATGCTCAAAGACAAAATTATGCCACAGATAGTGCTCTCAGTAATACAGTGGTAACAGTATAAATATAAAAGTACTACTTACAAACGTAGAGCAGGCTCATTGCTCTGTGGTGCCAGCATTGGTGGTATAATCCCCACCTATTGATGTACTTGAGAGTAGTCGTAGTAGATGAGCAGAAGTTAAAAAATAAATAAATAAATAAATAAATGAAATAAAAATAAATACAATTAATTAGTTTAAATAGTTTAAAAGCCAGGGAAAGTATATAAGTAAAAGGTATTGGTACAATAAAAATGTCCTTTATTATATAGGATAAAAAAATATATTAAATATCCATAACGCGTTTCGTCAACAGACTTTTTTAAATGGATTAAAACATACATCCTGGCTTGTGGGTTTAAATAGGGGTAGGGACGTTTAAAAATGGCGACAAAAATATGTGCACCAATCAGAGTTGATAATATTGATAATAACATAAAATTAGTAAATTTTACATATATGCTTCAATATATAGGTATTAGCAGTGTTAGGTACTTAGAAAAGTAAAACACAAGTGTGTGGGAGTGGGTAAAAGACAGTAACAAAGTAATCATGTGATTTACGGCCGCATGGAAAATGTAGCTTCCGGTGGCTTGGTAATGATTGTGAAAATCTGGGCGTGTGCGGTTGCCGGAATGATAGGCGGAATGATAGGCGGTCCACACGTGAATGAATTGCATGATGTGATTTCGGCTCATTAGCCGCTAGAGATGTGGGTGGGTTTAGTGGGCAGCAAGCTCTAAATGAGGGGCAGCATTCTGACGCATTGTTTATACAGAAGTAGGCGTATGCGGCTGCTGAAAAAGTGGGTGTGGCGCACAGCGTTATGAGAGGTGGTGACAAGCGGTGCTTATATATTGTTATATTCTTGTACAGCTTTTTAATGCTGTCCAAAGTTCCCTGGCTTTTTGACCATACTAAAATTAGGCAACAATATGCAGTGTCAATCTGCAGTTGCTAAGGCCAGTAAGGTTTTGTTATGTATAAATAGGGAAATAAATCCTCGGGATGAAAATAACATTTTTGCCTCTTTATAAATCGCTGGTAAGACCACACCTTGAATATGCTGTGCAATTTTGGGCACCTAAAGAAGGATAACATGGCACTAGAAAGAGTGCAGAAATTAGCTTCAAAATTGCTAAAAGGAATGGAGCATTTTAATTACGAAGAAAGGTTAAACAATTTAAATCTCTTTAGTTTGGAAAAACTGCACCTCAGAGGGGATATGATAACATTATACAAATATATTCAGGGCCAGTACAAATCATTATCTGGAAATCTATTCATAAACAGAGCTATACATAGGACACGAGGTCACGCTTTTAGGCTGGAAGAAACGAGATTTCATGTAAGGCAAATAATTTTTTGTTTACAGTAAGAGTAATAAGGATATTTAATTCTCTGCCAGAAGAGGTTGTTTTATCATAGTCCATCCAGATGTTTAAACTGCAACTGGATAAATACTTGCAAATACATAACATACTGGGATATCATTTCTAATTAGTGTATATGTGAGGAAGGCTGAACTTGACGCAAGTTTCTTTTCAGCTATGTAACTATGTAACTAAGTAACTATATTTGTTTCCTTTTCTACCTCTTCTCTTATGTTCTTCCTTTTCTTCTTACACATCTATTTTTATTTTAGATTTTGAGTCAATGGTTATCTCTTCTGACAAAATATTAATACTGTAAGCAATTTTCACAGTGTCACACATTATAAATACTATGTACTGTACTGTTTTGCAAAAATTCCAAAAATCTAACTATAATGTCTAATTTACCTTTGTCTGTTTTTGTAATGTTGGACTTCATCTTACAGAGAATTAATTTCTCTGCCTGGGCACCATTCAGGAAACAAATGAAAAATCCCCCAAACAAATTGTAAAATTGTAGTGAAAATGGGGTTTATTCATCCATTAATCTGATTTGGCAATGTTCCGGCCTCTGGAAGATCTTTGTCGAGGCCATGGTTAATTAAGTAAACAATGCTACAATGTATTTACTTTTGTGTGTTTCTTAATGTGGGGTTGACAAAGACCTCCCAGAGGCTGAAAGATTGCAAGGTTAGTTAAATGGGTGAGTGAACCTCACTTACAGCACTATTTGGAATAAGGCTTTTCCATATGATTTTGAAATTATAGGACCTAGGGATTGAGGCATCCTCCTAAAATTTAAGGAATAGAAAGTGAATTTCCTTTGATATTTTCTCTTTCATACACAGCATTCAGTACTTCTTTATCAATGGTACTGAAAAAACTCTATATGCACCCTAAAATCAAACAGAACAAATTAAGAAGAGCTTTAGATATGTTATTAAATGACCTGGATAATATACAGGTGATACTCGAAAAATGTGAATATCGTGCAAAAGTTCATTTATTTCAGTAATGCAACGTAAAAGGGGAAACCAATATATGAGATAGATGCATTACATGCAAAGCAAGATAGTTCAAGCTGTGATTTGTCATAGGTGCGATGATTATGCCAATATACAAAATAAAGTAGCCAAAAGGGAATTTTTTTTTCCAGAATTCCAAAAATGTTACTAATGTTCTACAGGAAGCATATTTATAGATGTGGACAACAGTAAAAACTATAAAATAATAATTTACTGATCCGGAGACAGGGGTACATAGGTTCCACAGATGCCCAAGGATGGACACATTTTGTCTTGAAATTATGCTATGTCAAAAGCAGTTGACAAACATTTCTAATTGTTAAGGTTAGTGTTGGTTATATTTCAGACAGGGAATAGACTGACCTTTTCAGTACCAAAGTCAAGTATAAGCACTTTTTTCATTCATTTTGCAGTGTAAAATGTAGTACATAATGCCTCACTCACCCTCATTTATACTCTAGCAATGATAACCAGCATGTAGAGGAATGCATTTCTCTGCCAGAAGTCACTGCTCACTGTTTTAATGCCTGTAAGACTGCTAAATATGTAAGCTCACCCACTGCTTCCAAATAGCAAAGGAAGTTTCAATAAGTCATGTCATATTCCTACAGTCAGGAAGGGGGGAAGGCTAAATGGACTCTACCATTTCACTGTCAGCATTATATTAGGTTTCAAGAGACTGGTAAAGATTGTCAAAGCTGTTTTAAATACATTTGTTTTGGAAATGTGAGCATTATGCATACACTATTAATGTATTAATTAATAATGCAGACATTATTTGTACACTATGTTGCCATTTTCAGTAAGCAGCACTACTAGTAAGGCCTTCTGGGGTCTTGCATATTCCATAAGCAAGGAATTTTATTTTTATTTATCTATTTCCATACTGTATGTGAGAAAAGCATGTTTGTCTAAAACTTTTCATTTCACAAAGATTTTTATTTATAAAGAATGAACAGATAAGTGAAAATAAAAAAATGTGTACATTTACATACTTTTTTTTTTTAACTTGCCTAATAATCTATACTAACAGTTACTGTTTTATGATATGTGTATATTTTAGCTATGCATTCCTTGCTTCAAAAACATTATAGTAACATTTACTCAATCAGAAAGTACTTGGAAGTGAAAAGTGTAATGCTCACGACTAGGTATACGAGCATCAAAAGAGGTTTATTAGAAAATGTGATAATGCAAACGGCTACTAATCAAAACATTTATTTATGCATGCCAGAAATGCTTAGCAATGAATTATAGGGGTGGAAATCAAATTTTCTAAATTTAGATTGCTTTTAATACCACTCATCATTCCTTCTTTATGGAACATCTAATGTTAAAAATATGTCTACCTAATAGAGTATTGTAAAGGTCTAGATCTGCAGAAATACTGATGAAAATGTTATGGTACTTACGCTAAAGTTTAGTTATTACATAATTTCATTCTGATAAAATGAATATGCACTTCACAATACTGCTTAATCCATGACCATACAATTCTATTAGAAACAAAGGGAGCATTTGTGAAAACATATCTTCTATTATTTTTGGTAATTGGACAGTGTGATTTAACATGTCACTACCAAATGGTGGGTAAATATTTTTTTGTGTCATGTAGAAAAGATAAATGTTAATAAAGACCATCTAATTTAATATCTGACAGTTTAATTTTCTATAGTTTTCAGATAGCAGACAAGTACTGTGTGTGCTTTGAGAACTGTTCTGGAAATACCTCATTTTACATAACATGAATTGAGATGACATCTGAACAAGACGTGTGAATTGTATAATTATGTAAATGTTCAATTTTAGTCACTGTTTTGTTTAATCTCTGCCTTTTAACCATAATATCTATCAAAACCAGGCTTTAGCAGCTATTTGTAAGTAAAAAAAAAAAAACCTTTACAGATTTAAAAGATCTTTTTTTATACTGACTCGTCAATTTTCCTTTCAGTATCAAGCCATGCTTGTCTAAAGCATATGTCTATTTACCAGATAATATTTGTTTTGCTTCTATGCGAGAAGTCTTATTATCCTACTTTAAAGTGCATTGACCTGCCAGTGTAATCTGTTTGCTGAGTACTTCTCTGATCTATGACCTACTGAAGATGACTGCATTGTTCTTTAATGTTTGTTGTGCTTTCAAGCAGGTATTAGCAGCAAGCTTGGCAATCTTGGTTTCATTTACCACACACAAAAAATTTGAAGACAATAATAACAGTAACAACACTGATCCATATGGTATGCTTAGCAACCATATATAAAGAGAGAGAAAAAAACTCAGATCGCACCTAATGAAGTAAGTGAAACAGTCAAACATATAAAACAGTGCATACAATGAAGAGAGTCTAAATATAAGGATAACATCTGGTTATTTTTCAAATATTCCAAATTAGTCTTTATACTGGAGGCTCTTGCAGGCAATGGTACAATCAGGAGTATACATACATTGAACACAATTATAAACGCAACAATTTTGTTTTTGCCCCCATTTTTCATGAGCTGAACTCAAAAATCTAAGACTTTTTCTAAGTACACAAAAGGCCCAATTATCTTAAATATTGTTCACAAATCTGTCTAAATCTGTGTTAGTGAGTACTTCTCATATCAAGATGCTGATTAGACAGCATGGTTATTGCAAAAGTGTGTTTTAGGCTGGCCACAATAAAAGGCCACTCTAAAATATGCAGTTTTATCACACAGCACAATGCCACAGATGTTGCAAATTTTGAGGGAGTGTGCAATTGGTATGCTGACTACAGGAATGTCCACCAGAGCTATTGCCCATAAATTGAATGTTCATTTCTCTACCATAAGCCATCTCCAAAGGCGTTTCAGAGAATTTGGCAGTACATCCAACCGGCCTCACAATCACAGACCACCAGCCCAGGATCTCCACATCCAGTATCTTCACCTCCAAGATCATCTGAGACCAGCCAACCGGACAACTGCTGCAAAACAATCGGTTTGCATAACCAAAGAATTTCTGCACAAACTGTCAGAAACTGTCTCAGGGAAGCTCATCTACACGCTTGTCATCCTCATCAGGGTCTCGACATGAATGCAGTTCGTCATTGTAACTGACTTGAGTGGGCAAATGCTTACATTCGATTGCGTCTGGCGCTTTGGAGAGGTGTTCTATCACGGATTAACCCCAATTTTCACTGTACAGGTCAGATGGCAGACAGCATGTATGGCGTTGTTTGGGTGAGTGGTTTGCTGATGTCAATGTTGTGGATCGAGTGGACCCATGGTTGTGGTGTGGTTATGGTATGGGCAGGCGTATGTTATGGACAACGAACACAGGTGCATTTTATTGATGGCATTTTGAATGCACGGAGATACCGTGGCGAGATCCTTAGGCCCGTTGTTGTGCCATTCATCCACGACCATCACCTCCTGTTGCATGAGGATAGTACACGGCCCCATGTTGCAAGGATCTGTACACAATTCCTGGAAGCTGAAAACATCCCAGTTCTTGCATGACCAGTATACTCACCGGACAGGTCACCAAGTGAGCATGTTTGGTATGCTCTGTATCGGCGTATGCGACAGCGTGTTCCAGGTCCTGCCAATATCCAGCAACTTTGCACAGCCATTGAAGAGGAGTGGACCAACATTCCACTGGCCACTATCAACAACCTGTTTAACTCTATGTGAAAGAGATGTATCGCACTGCGAGAGGCAAATGGTGGTCAAACCAGATGCTGACTGGTTTTCGGACCCCCCCCCCCCCCCCACACACCTCCCCAGACCACCCAATGCAGTAAAACTGCACTTTTTAGAGTGGCTTTTTATTGTGGCCAGCCTAAGAGACACCTGTGCAATAATCATGCTGTCTAATCAGCATCTTGATATGCCACACCTGTGAGGTGGATGGATTATCTCGGCAAATGACAAGTGCTAACTAACACAGATTTAGACAGATTTGTGAACAATATTTGAGAGAAATAGGCCTTTTGTGTACATAGAAAAAATCTTAGATCTTTGAGTTCAGCTCATGAAAAATGGGATCAAAAACAAAAGTGTTGCGTTTATAATTTTGTTCAGTGTATATACAGGAGTATACAGATATACACAAATACAGAGGAGATACCAGTATGTATAATGTAATGCTGTAATCAGAGAGCAATTAGAGTGCTCCTAAATATGTAGTTTTTTTTTATTTTTCCTTCATACCTATATATGCAGACAGCACTATATACTTTTTCTGTGTTTATATCCTAAATCCCACTGACAGGAGGGTGTCCTACAGATACATCCCAAGCAGGGATTGTACTGCTGTATGCTGATCTTTCTAAGCTGAATGACATATTTCTGTTTGTAATTGTGTCTTTGGCTCATTATATCTAGACCACACTCTCTCTGGAATACTACATTATTGCTCTCATCCCTGTATATTTATCTCCACATATAATCCACGAGACATCTCACAAG
Organism: Pelobates fuscus; assembly: GCF_036172605.1. Classification (NCBI taxonomy): domain Eukaryota; kingdom Metazoa; phylum Chordata; class Amphibia; order Anura; family Pelobatidae; genus Pelobates; species Pelobates fuscus. The sequence continues at coordinate 240,032,605 of NC_086318.1, forward strand.
TCTGAAGCCAAGACTATACCTGCCCACATTACTTGCTGTGCACGTCTACTTACCTATGTTTCCTTAAGCGAGAAACATATCACTACATGCTGGTTTTCTTAACTGGTAGCTCTTCACTTGTGAGTGCATTTCTGTATCTTCCTGCACCTGTGTATAACTTATTTTAAGGTTTTTTTTGTGCTTTATTTTCTTGCCAATCCTATTTGATGATCCATTGAGAATATTTGGCTACTATCTAAGTTTCCCTAAGTGAGGTAGAATATATTGATACAAACTGCTACTTTTGTACTAGTTGGTAGTTCTCCACTTGTGAGTGTATATCTGTATTCTTCTGCCCAGTTATAACTGTAGATACAATTAGATTTCAGAGTCTTTGTATGTGCTTTATTTCTTTAATATCCTACCTGTTGATTCTCTGAGAAATACTCTGCAACAGGGCCGGACTGGGAATAAATAGAGCCCGGCCATTTTTTAATCACAGCAACCCACTAAGAAGGGAGTGTCGAGCCAGAGATGGTGTGTTTTGTCATCACTGATGACAAGCATGCCCCCTCTCAAAGTGAGCATGTTTGCTCAATGCGCAGAGCCCTGCTGAAGAGCTATAGTATGAGAAAAAAGCTCTGTATTTGTTCTGAGCAGCGGAAGCAAATTTAATAGCATGCTTGCAGTGAGTTTGCTTGTAACTTGTCTCTGGTGTCTCCATAAGTGGGATACCAGAGGACAAAAGGGCCAGGAAAGAGTATTGTGCATGTGTGGAGCCTGCTTGTGGGTTTGTGTGTGTATATAGTGAGCTGATTGTAATGTGATATTGTGTAAATATGTAAATTTCAGTAGTGTTGTGTTTGTGGTGTAATATGTATTTATGCCCGATGGCTAGTCTGAGCCTGCACTGCAAGAACAGAAACCAGCTCCACGCTCCTGCTTGTACCATTACCTGTAAGAGCCTCTAGTATAAAGACTTATTTGGACTATTTAAAAAGAACCAGCTTTTTAATTTTACATTATGTAAACATGTAGAGCTTCAAAAGAAGCTCTATCAAAAGAAGCTCTATTTTTTATCCCCCTGTAAAAAAAAAGGCATACATGAGCTTGGTCCCATGACCCCTGGTCGCCATATTAGTTTGATGACAAAATGTCACCACATTCCCTCACTTTTTCTTCTCTTATGTTGAGCACATTTAAAAATAATAATAATATATCCCTCTTATCTACCTAAACTATGAGATCTGAAGTAGGAAAGGGGAGCACAGGAATTATAGTGATAGTTCCCCCACTTTTTCTTCTTCTATGTTGCTCCATGTGGTGAAAGTAACCTCGCCACTGGGTTTTGGAGATGTCTACTTGCCCTTTGACTATGGCCCCTGGGGTGTATTGCTGTTTAAAATCTCTATTTGTACATATTGGGACTTAGCACAATGCCCCTTTCAAACATGTGGTGGTGGCCATCTTAAATTGTCCAGCAGTGTTTTGTCGTCGAGTGTATGGAATTGTTTTGGGCATGGGACCATGTGCACGGTGGGGCAAAAATTTCTGAACCCCTGATCTGGGTGAATTTTGGATATATTGTTCAGCCAGATTGGGGCAGGAGATGTGACTTTTGTGGGGATATGTTGTATTTTGGGGTACTTTTTTGGGTTTGTAAAAATGTATGTTTTTTCTGCTTAGAGTTAATTGAGTTAGTCCATTGTCTTTGTTAGTTGTATCACAGGCAGAGGGCAGGGTTTGTGTACATTATCTGGGAGTGTCTAACTGTACAATACTGTTCTGATTGGCTTTGTGACTTTGTGTCCTGTGCTCCACAAGGTTCACCTGGGTGGTAACCTTGTGGGAAAAACTGTATGAAAGACAATAAACCCTCAGATCTGCTGAGTTCCTGTTTTACCCTCAACACAGAGCCTTGTCGTGTGGGAGAAAAGTCTGCATCTACACTGGGGAATTGCTATACTCTGTATACTCCCCTGGGCTATAATCACTAATCTCTTTTAAGAGCTTGTTCCTGCTACTCTCTCTTGGAGGAGAGGTTCAGCCACTGGAACCTGGAGCCTTGCCGTAGGTCCAGGGTCGGTAGAGGATGGCGAGTTCCCAGCCAAGCTGCGGTGGTTTGTGGGATCTGCAGTGGTTATAGTGTCTGATGCGGTGCTGATGGTCCTTGGTAAGCACTAGGAGGATCAATTGATGGAGGGTCCGTCATACTCCATGATCTAGTTATCCCTCTAGTACAGGAGAATCTAGTGGGAGCAAAAAACAGATATACAGGAGAAATTCAACCCACTGTCCCTCTGGAATAGTTCCCTCAGCGACATAAGTTCTCCTGCACTTTTCTATGGCTGTCAATTCACTTATGTGACAAAAGTGTCACAAAAAAACAGAACTTAAAGCATTAGTATATAGTTGATAGAATTTAGATGATTGTATGTGATGTTTATGTATGTAAAGCTTTATTGAAGATCGTATGAGAGAGAGAGAGAGAGAGAGAGAGAGAGAGAGAAAGAAAATATATCTCCCTTTTCAAGTTTCTTCCTCATCTATTTCATTGCCACACAAAAGTATAGTGTTATAACTGTTATTACTTGAATGCACATGCGTACTAGCAACAGAGTTCATAGGACTGGATGTGTCTCTACATTGGTAATAATAATAATAATTTTTAATAGTGTCCTTTAAATCTGCAAACAGAACAAAAGGTGGCAGTTCCCACTTCTTAATAATGTTAGCAATGGAAGCAATATTTTCCACTGGATGTAGGTTGTGGGCAATAGTGTGTATCCACCTTGTCTTCTCACTATAAGAAAGTCAGCTTCCCCACCTATTTTCATAGCATGTCCCATGCCATCAGTAAGGGAGTTTGTCCTGCTGTTAAGTCCAATGATATTTGCTTAATTCCATACTCCCAATCCAGTTCCGAATCCTCCCAGAAAGGTTGCAAATATGTTCAGTTTTTCCCGATTCCCTGCTTTGCCTAAACCACTGCCTCTGTGGTTCCTGACACCTTGGAGGAATAGAAAGATTATTATAATGTAGACTCTAATATTTTTAAACTGTCTCCCTTTTTGCAGTATCTTCAGGTCATATTGCCTGTCTCCCCATCCCTACTGTGATACAACTTATCAATTCTGTAACAAGGATCCACCTTGATCTTCTGTTGACACACATCATCATCCTAATACAGCTTTGCCTTGCTCTGTGGCAACACTAGATCTCATCATTAGAAAAATGTATAGCTATATGGGAGACTGTAAGTCTGAGAGAAAAAAACAAAACAAAAGAAAAACAAACGTACATACAGATGTAGAGAACAACAAAAAAACATTATGGGAGTTATTCATTTCTGGGACCCCCCCAATTGATCAATCTTTCCCTTCTCTCTCATCTGTTCCCTAAGCGCTATCACGTCTGCCTCCAATCTCTCACTCTGTCTCTTTAGGTCCCAGTATTCTCTATTCCCTTCTTTATTCCTCCAATTATCCCAATTTCATTTATTGATCTGATGCTCATCTCATCTATGGTTCCTTATCCAATTATTCTCCCAATAACCGTTCCTGTAGTTTCTCCATTTTTCTCCCCAACTGTGATTTTCCCAGTTATTATTATTCCAATTATTGTTGATTATCTGAGGCTCCTTCTATTTATTTCTCCCATTATCTCCCATTACACTGCTTCCTTTAGCACTGTCCCTATTCCTATGGACCCTCTGTCGATCTCTCCCTCTTTTGTCAAAGTCCTGTTTTGGTCTCCAGTTCTCATTATCCCTCTTGTTCTGGGTACATCCCACCTCTGGTTTCTCCATTTACCATCTATAGCTCTACCAGAGTCGACCTTGAATGTTCTTATAGCTGAAACAGAGAAGGCCTGTTCTGTGAATTGATCCACCAATTGTCAACTCTAGTTAGTACCAGTTCTAAGTCTGTTGGTGTTGGATCAAAAAGCCTAACACATTCTTGACACTCCCAGGGAAGGGCTTCCATTACTTTAGTTATGAGTTCTGGTGAACCCAACATCATAGGGTGCTGTGGCTGGCGCAATGTAGACCAGAACAATAACCATTGGGCTACCTCTCTAGGACCATCTGTTGGCCTTTAGAGTAATTTTTGCTATTTCTTTCTCTATACTGAGTAGATAGAAATTAGTTCCAGCAATTCTTCCTGCCTGACCAGACATACTGTTATTAAATCCCAATAGTCTGGTAGCCAAAGGACCCATAGCATATTCTAACAGATCTGTCCATTCTTCTAAGTTAAGACCTCCTTTTGTAGCTCTAGTTGCTCCTCTAGTTGCTCCCCATAACCATTGGGCTACCTCTCTAGGACCATCTGTTGGCCTCAGAGTAATTTTTGCTATTTCTTTCTCTATACTGAGTAGATAGAAATTAGTTCCAGCAATTCTTCCTGCCTGACCAGACATACTGTTATTAAATCCCAATAGTCTGGTAGCCAAAGGACCCATAGCATATTCTAACAGTTCTGTCCATTCTTCTAAGTTAAGACCTCCTTTTGTAGCTGTAGTTGCTCCCCTCATAAACCAATGTGTAAAGGTGTTAAAGTTGTTAGTTGGCATACTTCCCCAACATTTATGGAAATTTTCTTTGTCTGTGATTGACATAGTCCTTGTCTGTCTAGAGAAGCTAGAAGACATTTCTCTTGCATTAAAATGTTCGGTTATTATTATAGTGGCTAGTGAGACACAATTTACAATTGGCACATTTCCCTTCTGTTTTGTTCCAAGCACTGGTTCTTTAATTTCAGATTTAAAATAAGACTGGCCTGGGCATACTTTAGGAATCTCCTTATCTCGTCTATTTATATTTTCTTTAGTTTTCATTTTGTATTCCATTACTAGGTTTTGGAGTTCAGTGATCTTAGCACTATATGCATCTCTTTGTTGTTCTATTTCCTTTAATTCCTTCTCCAACCCCTCAATCATTTTGTTTGTTCTTAGGTTACCTATTTTAAAACAATCTCTTTCAACAAGAGCATCTTCCATTTTATTAGTGGTTACCAAATTATCCTGCTGCAATTCGAGTACCATGCTTGCCAAACCCCCTATTGCAGCAACAACCGCTTGTGCCACCTAGCTTTTCCTTTTCTTAATATGGCACTTTTTGTTAGTAACAACATGCGTAAAAACATCCATGAAACCTTCATATTTTCTATAATCGGGGCCTGCTGGTTCTGGAAGCTCATATGGTCCATCATGTTTGTCAATGTCATTCTTGAAGTAGTCTAGTACTTCTGCAGAAAAATACATAGTACCTAGAAATGACATTTTAAAACAAAGCTCTCCCTGAGTCTTTAATTGAAATAGACCAGAAGACTAAGTAAAAAAAACAACAAGTTTTTAACAGGGATTAATAAAAAAAAAAAAAAAAAAAAAAAAGAAACTGGCTCCAAAGAGATTGGGCCATTTGAGAAACTTAATTACATTAACCTATTCAAACAAACTCTTGTCTTTTAAAAAAAAGACTTCACAGTCTCAATACAACAAATGCCCATAAATAGCAAAACGCAAAACCACACTTCTGCCCATGTTTAAGTGCAGTGGGGGGTTTACAAATAAAGAGCAAAGGAAGATCATGGGAACTGGAAAATACCTGACTGTAACTTCAGCATAAAAATAATTCCCAACCATATAACAATCTAACATAGGCACATTTACTTCATGATATTATTTACCCCAAATACAAACTGTTCATTTTCCATTAAAAACACTCCAGTCTGAAAATGGAAACGTTAACCTGGTTAAACAATAGCAACCAAACTGTATTAGCCCTGATACCTTTATCATGTAAACACTATACTCCTACCCAGAATCCAATGTTTTAACCCCTTAAATGTACAAGTTGTGATCCAAAAAAAACGTAAACAAAACCTGGCATTTGCGCTATATGTCTGTCCAACCGTAATTCACCTCTTTCATATTAAATGCACCCACACTTATTATATATCATTTTATTCAGGGGAAACAGGGCTTTCGTTTAACATCAAATATTTAGGTATGGAACATAATTTAATATGAAAAAAATATAAAAAAAAGGGAGAAAATAAGAATTTTTTAAATTTTTTTAGTTCTACGTGACATTCTAACTGTGAATGTCAAAATACTGTTTGCTTTTACTGCAATACAATACACATATTTGTATTCAGCGATGTCTCACGTGTAAAACAGTACCCCCTATGTACAGGTTTTATGGTGTTTTGGGAAGTTACAAGGTCAAATATAGCATGTTACATATTTCAGTTTTTTCACATTGAAATTCGCCAGATTGGTTACGTTGCCTTTGAGACCATATGGTAGCCCAGAAATAAGAATTACCCCCATGATGGCATACCATTTGCAAAATTAGACAACCTAAGGTATTGCAAATGGAGTATGACCAGTCTTTTTTAGTAGCCACTTGGTCACAAACACTGGCCAAAGTTAGTGTTAATATTTGAAAATGCATGATCTAAGTATATATAATCTTATTTTTACACTGTTTTAACTGATTTTATTTCATTTTCAGACAGCAGGGGGAGTACCTGTCATTACAGGCACTCCCCCTGCTGGCACTGCCTTGGGCCGTCCATGTGATCCATGCCGTCCATGTGATCGCGGGGTCCTCGCAAGGACCTCGCGATCACATGGCTCTGGGCGGCCGAAGAGGACGGAGGGGGACTCCCTGGGCTCCCAGGTAAGTCCCCCATACCGCAATCGCCGGCGTGGGATCGCCGGCGACCGGGTAAGTACATAAGATCGCAGGACGTTCTATGCCGTCCTGCGGATTTTAGACCCACTAAAATGGGGACGGCATAGAACGTCCTGCGATCTTAAGGGGTTAAACAGACAAAAGATAACAACAACAACAACAAAACTGTTTGCTATTTAAACTTAGAATGCAGTGAAGCCACACAATGTAACATCTAAAAAAAAAAAACAATTATAATAGATTCAGTTTAGTTCTAGTTAGATGCAACAGGAGAGAGACAATACAGCAATCAGGCAATCAGGCAATTAAAAATGGCCAAAACATCAAGAGCACCAATGCAGTGCATCTATTCAATCTTCCCCTTTTATCACCAATACTTTAAAACTGTGGAGAAACAAAACTATAAATGCTACAATTTGCAACAAAATATGTTCTATCAGTCACAATGCGCAAACATTATGCCCCTATCCTGAATACAATGGTTCAAATAGACAAAAGATAGCAACAAAAAACGATTTGCTATTTAAACTTAGAATGCAGTGAAGCCATACAATTCAACATCTAAGAAAACAATTAAAATAGATTAAGTTTCATTCTAGTTAGTTACAACAAGAGAGAGACAATACAGCACATGGGCAATTAAAAATGACCAAAACATCAACAGTACCAATGCAGTGCAACTATTAAAACTGTGCAGAAACAAAATTAAACTATAAATGCTACAATTTGCAACAAAATATGATCTGTCAGTCACAATGCACAAATTCAAAACAGTCAGCAAAACACATATGTATATTTGTTTCAACAAAATGAATCCTCTGCTATAAAGTCTCTAGCTCTTAGATTATGTATCAATATGGTAGTTATTGCACCTCACAAACATTAGTTGTAGAAGTCTCCTATTTAGTGGTCGCCAAAATCTGGTATATTACTAAACTCTATACATTATATACACATACACATATAAACTATGGTCTGTCTACTTTAACCCCTTCAGGACAGAGTCAATAGTACACGTTCTGATCAAAATAAAATGTAAACAAAAACTAGAATTTGCGCTATATGTCTGTTCAACCGTAATTCACCTCTTTCATAATATATGCACCCACACTTATTATATATCATTTTATTCAGGAGAAACAGGGCTTTCATTTCATGTCAAATAATTTATATATGAAACATAATTTATTATGAATAAAATAAATAAAAACTGTGAGAAATGTTCTCTTTTTTTTTTTTAAATGTGTATTTCTGCCTCACATTTTAGCTGTAAATGTCATAATACTGTTAGCTTTTACTGCAGAAAAAGCACGTATTTGGATTCAGCAAAGTCTCAAAAGTACAACAGTAGCCCCCATTAACAGTTTTTACGGTGTTTTGAAAACTTAAAGGGTCAAATATAGCACATTCCATTTTTCATTTTTTTCACATTGAAATTTGCCAGATTAGTAATGTTACCTTTGAGACCGTGTGGTAGCCCAGGAATGAGATTTACCCCCATGATGGCATACCATTTGCAAAAGTAGACTACCCAAGGTATTGGAAGTGGGGTATGTCCAGTCTTTTGTAGTAGCCACTTAGTCACAAACACTGGCCAAAGTTAGCGTTCATATTTGTTTTTGTGTGAAAAAAGCAAAAAACTAATATTTGACCAGTGTTCGTAACTAAGTGGCTACTAAAAATGACTGGACATACCCCGTTTGCAATACCTTGGATTGTCTACTTTTGCAAATACTGTTAGAATGAAATTACATATGTATATATAATTTATTTCCATTTTTAAAAATATTTTATTTATTTTTTTTATTATTTTATTTATTTATCATTGTAATTATACGTGTATATATAAATATAATATATATATATATATATATATATATATATGTAACGTCATTCTAAGTGTATTTTAATACTAATATATATACTTATATTAATATTAAAATACACTTAGAATGACGTTACATATATATAAGATGTATTATATTATATATACACATTTAATTTATTTTAAAGCATGTCTAATGTTTTTTTCTTTACACTACACACCAGCAGGGGGACTGTCTGACATTTCAGACAGTCTCCCTGCTGGCAGATCCACAGCCAGCTATAGGGGGCCATGTGCTCTCTCTTTGAGAGCGACCACATGGCCCCTGGGGGCCTAATTTGCCGAGGCAGGGAGGTAAGTACCTCCGATCTCCTGGGGGCTTCAGCCGTTACGGCGTTCTATGCCGCCGCAACGGCTTTAAAGCCCATTTAATGTGGGACGGCATAGAATGGCGTAACGGCATTAAGGGTTTAACAAATATTTATTCAGAGACAAAACAACAACAACATACAAGTAATGACATACAATCTAACTAACTATAGCAACAACAACAACAACGTAACTAACAATAACAACTAAATCTTAGAAAGTCTCCAGATCCCACCCACACTTCACCATGATAAAAAATTAGCCCATGTCTGCTCACATGTCTGCTCAGTAGCACAGCCAAAAAGGAACAGGGAGGAATGGCAATAGGGGGAAGTGGTTCTCTCTTTCCTGACTTGTAAAGGTATTGAATTACCTAATTACCCTATCAAAGGGTAAAACTTATCCCCCTGTAAGAAAGGCATGCATGAGCTTGGTCACAAGACCCCTGGTCACCATATTAGTTTGATGACAAAATGTCACCACAGAGTGATTATTGACCTCATGTTTACCTTGTTCTTGAGAATATCACAGTTTGGAAAGTCCTGAAGAAGAAAGAGTTGCAATCATGTCCCTTCTCAAGACGTTTCACCTTGGAATGAAAGATGATCTGCTTGGATTTCATCTTAGTGCCTTTTAAGTCTCTCTTTGGTCTGTTTCGGTTGAACACTCAAATTCCAACTACTTAGTTGTAGGTCCTGCAGACCTGCCGTTTCCTTTCCTGTTTCTTGAAGTTTTTGGAAGAATTCAGGAATCTTGTCTTTCGCCTGCTAAAAACTGAACAGCTTTAATCCCTGATAGAAAAATAAAACATCATTTTATTTCTTCATATCAAAATGACATAGACTGTAGCCCCAGAAAGAACAACAAAGTAGAGAAACCGGGACCACTGTCTCACACATGTTGTCGTATAGCACTTCATGTTGAGTCTCTGGGGTATAGCGGTACTTGAATAACATAAGGAGCAGGTCTAGACATGAAAAACAGCCTTAGCAAGAACTTAATATACATGGATATAATTTTTAATTAGTGGGATAATAGCTTCTTGATCCAAGGAGATATCTGACCGCTATTCTGGGGTCAATAAGTAATTTTTACTTGTTTGTTGCAAAATTGGAAGTGCTTCAGACTGGATTCTTTGCCTTCTTTTGGATCAATAGAAACAACAAATGTGAGGAAGGCTGAACTTGATGGACACATGTCTCTCAGCTATGTAACTATCTAGCTATGTAATAATACTCTTAAATTACATCTAATCTATGGATATATATGTATAATTTGGAAGAGATTTCCATCTTGAAAAAAACAACAAATCAAATTCAAATAGGCTTAATCACCCATGTAAAACTGATGTCTTATTTATTTTCATCAAGAATGCTATAGTATTGTTGCCATGTTCATAAGAATATCTACTATTTTGTCCTGCACTGCAAAGTAAACAGTTTTTATGTGACTTCAGTGCCAGTACTGCATTGTTCTAATGCTGCACCTGTATTGTAAGCTTGCAGTTGCGATTGCATTATTTTATTGTAAAATTAATCCATTCCAAATCATATATTTCACTGACTTATTTCTGCTTTTAATGTACCCCTATATTTGAGAAGTTGCTACATTTCTGTTACGTTTCTAAACCATAGATTCTAAGTTTAGATGGTGACAATTCTTTTTCCATCAATCCTCATGTAAAATGTAACCTTGATTCATACCTGTCATACTTTATCAAGTATCTACATTTTTAAGTAGCTTACTTGTGTCTTATTAGGTCTTTTTTTTCCTCAGACAGTATCATCTATAATCACATATCTTATAGAGAGATTTGAGATGCACATTAACCCTTGGAGTGTATAGCTTGAATTCAGCTAAGTGAAAATCAAGCATTGGTAGCTGCGATCATCTTACTTGTCACAAACTTGTATACATTAAATCTATTGATAAATATGTTGTACAGAAGAAAAAGTGAAAATTCTGAAACATCAAAAGAACAACCACATCAGATAAAGGATATGAATGTCAATCATGGATTAAAATGGTATCTCACATTTTATTTTCAAATGTATATAATGGAATAGGTATAGTCAATGAAAATACATGCAAGATAATACCTGGTCAACACTACATCCTTTGGTATGGATTGTTCTACGCAAATGCCAAATGTAGAACTTGGGCTGCTTCTGATCATGTGAGTAGGAAGTGTGTGTCTTTCTACCTGCTGGTTTACTGTAAAGAATTTAAACTACGTACTAGTGATCTACTTTCAAGCTAGATTATGTACCATTTCCTGTAGCATGGAATGTACCACATGATCAGGCTGTTTTCAACTACTGAAATTGAAGTGATTTTAATTTGATCAGCTATATAGCCCCACCATCATAACAGGGGAATTTTATTGTTTTGTCTTTCATATTGCACGTATACATGCTAGTTATTGAAGACTGTTGAAATACTGAGTTAAAACGTGAAGATACTTTATATTATTACATTATTTTTTTTATACTATTGTCCTTTTGTTTGATATTGTTTTCTTTTAATATGTTAAAATTATTATACTCAATATATTAAACGGTTTTTAACTGCTAAGGTATGTGCAGCTACTTATTGTTGTCTTTATTTTCATCTTATTTGTCAAGGACACCTGACTGTATAGCAGCATCTAGTCAAAGGAGTGCTGCACACAAGTAAGCTTACGTGGGGGCTCTGTGGAGAGGGGTCAGCAGCCCACCAAGAAATAGAGTTCCACATGCATCATAATGTAGGGTGAAGGCAATTTTTTTTATTGATGATCAAAAAGGACAAAAAAAGATACATGTCAACTTAGAGGCCTTAGTTATGTGTACATGACTAAGGCCTCTACGCCAAAACGTTGTATCTTTTTTTTTTGTCCTTTTTGATCTCCAATAAATATTTTTTTGCCTTCACCCAACATTGTGACGCCTATGGAACTCTATTTCTTGTAAAGCAGCATCATGAGCTACATTCTCATCAGTTAAATTAAGGTTCGCTGACTTAAAAGTTTGGGAAATGTTTTTGGAAGCAATTATATATCTATGTGATTATATATGATGAACATATTAAATTTCGTATGAAAATAATTCTCTACATTCTCAGATATGATTAGGCCTGAATGACCAGAAGCACTTGTAGAAAAATATAATCTAACATATTTCTCAGCCAGGCATAGATTTCCAATTCACAGATCTCATAAAAGAAGTTTGCTACACCACAATGTATACATCTAATGCATTAAAAAAAGAACAGAAAAGTGATAGAATGGTGCTAATAGTGAAATAGTGCTGCTAAAAACCACTGTGGAATCAACCACTAAATTCCACCAAGTACAAACAAGAATAGATAGAAAACGGGAGGTTTAGCGCTCTATAAGTACAAAGAATATATAAGTGCACAGTGCTCTGGAAGTGCAGTAAGATAAATAATACATACACTTAAAAATTGACTTTTCCACAAGAGTACCTATAAGACATAAAAGCTCACATAGGGCAATGTAGTCTGTCTGGTATCCACATTCTATTATTGTAAAAGTAACATCCTACTCACATTTTAATGCGCCTGTATATATAACTGGCTCAAGTAAACAGGCATAGGTAGGATGGAAGGAATATTTCCTCAGCTTCTGTGTTCTCCCCCAGTGCTCATATATAGAATGGAATGATAAACAGGGGTTAAGGGTACAATTTAAACATTTATTCCCAACATAAATAAAAATCCTTACATATAAGAACACAGCAAGCTGTACACATGGAAACTTCTCAGTAAACACACAACACGTTTCAGCAGGACACCTTCATCAGGTGCATGTTGATGTCTGGGGTCTGCTCTTTTATTTTCAAAATTTGCACCCCAAAATTTCTTTTTTGATCCGCCCCTTTTACTTGCGTCACGTCACTTCCGGTTCGGCATGACGAGTACTTCCGGTTTCGGACAAAAATTTATCACGGCTATTCAGTCTTCTATGTACAACCTAAAGGTCCTCCTAGGGTGTACTAGCTCTCCAAACATTGTTTATATTGTTCATTAAGTCCATTGTTATGTAGCCAAGGCCGAAAAAAAGAAGTAATCCGGCAGTCATTTTGGATAAGGGTATTCCCATATATAGCATAAGGTCAAGAAAGAGAAAAACAGTATCAATAAACACACATCTAAGATCATAAATGTAATATACATCTGTGTAGATTATCTTACTCTCAGTCAGTATTCATATAGAGATATAATTGTGCATAAATAATATTGCACAAACCCCATAGATAGAACCTAATTTACATAAAACATGTTCCAGAAAAAAGATATAAAGGGTAATTAAAAATGTGATAAAAAAAAGTATGGAATAAGAGAGAAAAAACTTTCCTGTTTCATTTGCAAAAAACATTAAAACATATCTGCATATAAATGTAATTAAAACATAGCTGTATTTAAATGTAATTAAAAATCTCAAAATCTATATTCATGCCTGCAGGGGATAAGGTGTCTAGTTCGAAAATCCACCTCATTTCAGCCTTATTTAACCCCTTAAGGACCACACTTCTGGAGTAAAAGGGAATCATGACGTGTCACACATGTCATGTGTCCTTAAGGGGTTAAAATCTTAATAAAAGCCCCCCCTCTCCATGGTTTTATCACTCTTTCAATTCCTATAAAGTATAGTCATTTGGGGTCACCATTATGATATTGGGCAAAATGGGCAGATACTGGATGGTTAAGTACCTTTTTTTTAATGTTGCGAATTTGTTCGCCTATTCTCGTTTTAAGACATCTAGTAGTGCTACCCACGTATTGTATACCACAGTCACAAGAAAGAAGATAAATTACATTGTTTACATTGCAAGAGATAAAAGTATTAATATTATACTTCCTATTCGTGACATAGGAGGTGAAAGAGCTTGTTTTTTTCACCCTACCCTCCTCACCACACATTCACACACTGCACCCCCTACACACATTGCCCAACCATACACACACTGCCCCCACACACACCATACACATTTACACACTGCTTCCCATACACACATTGCACCACTCATGCATACACTGCCCCCATACACACACTGCCTCCACCCTACCCCACCCTACCCCACCCCACCCCCACCCTACCCCACCCCACCCCCCCACACACACACACACAGCCCCCCATACACACATTGGCCCACACGCACATACACAGCCACCATACACACATTGCCCTCCACACACACACTCTGCTCCCCCATACACACATCGCCCCACACACCCTACACATTCACACACTACACACCCCACAAAACACACTGAACATTTCACACACACTGCACCCCTCACACATTGCACCACTCACACACAACACTGCTCCAATGCCCTACTACAGCCCTATATCCCAGCACACCCCAGGTAAGTTGTCAAACTGTTCTTAAACTGTTTGGCTACTTACTCTGGGAGGAGGTCCCGGCAATCCTGGCACCATAACCACTTTCTTTATATAATCTACAAGTGCCCCTCCCGGGATCAGGCTCTGGATCCGCCACTGACCTATTGAAACATGTAATTTGCTTGCTTGGAGTGGTCTTGTTCATAAATGTTTTCCCTGCTACTTTGCTGAATAAAAATGCCTTAACAATAATTAAAGTGCAAGGCTATTTCTGACATTGGACTCATTGTGTGATAATGTTGGATTGCCACTGGAGGGAAGGACACTAGATTCAGCAATTGATGTGTGATTTGCATTATTTTTTTGCCTAGATTAGGTGTTTTTAATAAAACTAGTCAAATCTGTCAGCATCAAAGTAGCTGTTTAGTTGATAAGTGAGTGCGCTGGATTTCTATTTTTACTGTACTTATTGGCCCTCAGCAGCACCCCATTTAAGCAGGTTTAGGTGAGTGCAGCCAGTCCCTTGTTTTCCCATATATATTTAGGAGTCTAGCCAGCTCCTTGGTTTTGCACCGCCCCCTGTCACAGGTGTCTCATCTCAGGACCCTATTTAAAGGGAAACTCCAGTGCCAGAAAAACGATCAGTTTTTCTGTCACTGGAGGGTCCCTCTCCCTCCCACCCACCAATCCCCGGTTACTGAAGGGGTGAAAACCCCTTCAGTCACTTACCAAGGACAGCGGCGATGTCCCTCGCCGCTGTCTGCGCCTCCGCGACGCTTCTCCCATTGATTGCGTCGGCCGGTGGGCGAGACTGATCTCGCCCACCGGCCGAGGAGACCTAATGCGCATGCGCGGAAATGCCGCGCATGCGCATTACGTCTCCCCATAGGAAAGCATTGAAAAATAATTTCAATGCTTTCCTATGGGGTTTTGAGCGACGCTGGAGGTCCTCACACAGCGTTTCCTGTGCTAGAACCCAGGAAGTGACCTCTAGTGGCTGTCTAATAGACAGCCACTAGAGGTGGAGTTAACCCTGCAATGTAATTATTGCAGTTTATGAAAAACTGCAATAATTACACTTGCAGGGTTAAGGGTAGTGGGAGTTGGCACCCAGACCACTCCAATGAGCAGAAGTGGTCTGGGTGCCTGGAGTGTCCCTTTAAGCCTTGTACTGCAGAGAACTCGAGATGGAAGGATTTCCCCAAGTGAGTAGCTCATTTAGTAGACAGTTGGAAGTGAGAGTAGGACCTGCCAAAGATGGGGTACATTGACGTTTGTGACAGGCTTATGCAATGTATGATCATATAGTGTAACTAAACCCCCATTATTTTTTGCCTAGATTAGGTGTTTTTAATAAAACTAGTCAAATCTGTCAGCATCAAAGTAGCTGTTTAGTTGATAAGTGAGTGCGCTGGATTTCTATTTTTACTGCATTAATTTAAGGAACACTCCAACCATCATCATTGATTTGAAGTGGTCATGGTGGTAGAAGTTAGTATATTCAGTATTTCTTTGCGGGGGCTTCTCCACAATGCCAATGTTACACCTGATAGGTCCCCTCCAGTCAAGAGAAAAATTCAGTATCTTAAATGGCAAATTGTAAGATAATGACATTCAATATCAGGGGACTAAGTACCCGAGAAAAATATAGCATCTTAAATAAAATGTTCAGCTCCAATTTTATATTCTACTTTTTTTCACATGCATACTATAGCAAATACCATAAAATGAAATCCAGAGGAATAACATTTGTTTTTCCAAATTGCATTAATTTTAAGTTGACACATTGTATTACTGAACCACAGGGCAGATATTTGTTTGTTAAAGGTTTAGTTAATAATATGAAATTTACCTTTGCCAATTCGTACGCTCCTAACAAGCAACATGTATAATATATTAGACACACTCTAAACAAGCTTGAGGTTTTTACAGAAGGAGTTCTTGTGGTAGGAGGGGATTGGAATCTGGCATTTGACTAGACTCTAGATAGTACTTTTAGAGGTAGCGATTACCTTATATATTAAAGAGTCTTTTATTAGACAATGTAACATTCACATCAATTGTAATTGGTTAACTCAAGACAAGGTGCTGCAGCAACTAAAGAAAGTTAATATAAACAAAGCTCCAGGGCCTGACGGTATCCATCCACGTGTACTTAAGGAACTAATTGTAGAAATAAGTGAACCTCTGTTTTTTATCTTTCAAGATTATTTTCTTTCAGGAAGTGTTCCGGAGGATTGGAGGAAGGCAGATGTGGTTCCTATATTCAAAAAGGGTTCAAAATACTTGCCTGGAAATTATAGACCTGTGAGCTTAACTTCTGTGGCTGGTAAAATATTTGAAAGGTTATTAAGGGATAATATTCAAGAATTCCTTGAGAAGAACATGGTTATCAGCAAAAATCAGCACGATTTTATGAAGCACAGGTCATGTCATACTAACTTGATTGAGTTCTACGAAGAAGTAAGTAGAAGTATAGATCAGGGTGTTGCAGTAGATGTGATCTATTTGGATTTTGCCAAGGCATTTGATACAGTTCCACACAATAGATTAGTGTTCAAACTCAAGGAAATCGGTCTAGATGAAAATGCTTGTTCTTGGGTAGAACATTGACTTAAAACAGAGTACAAAGAGTTGTGGTAAATTTTCAAGCTGGACAGAGGTGGCAAGTGGTGTCCCTCAGGGGTCTGTTCTGGGACCCCTTCTATTTAACATGTTTATAAATGATCTTGAAGACAGCATTGAAAGTCATGTTTCAGTGTTTGCAGATGACACAAACCTTTGTAAAATAATACAATGTGAGCAAGATATTACTTTGCTGCAGAGGGATTTAGATAGAATGGGGGACTGGGCACTCAAATGGCAGATGAAATGTAATGTTAAAAAATGCAAAGTTATGCACTTTGGCGTAAAGAATACACAAGCAACGTATACCCTTAATGGAAGCGAATTAGGGATAACAACACACGAAAAGGACTTGGGAATTGTTATAGACAACAAACTATGCAACAATGTGCAATGTCAATCAGCAGTGGCTAAGGCCAGTAAGGTATTGTCATGCATGAAAAATGGCATTCATACTCGGGACGAGAATATAATTTTGCCTCTTTATAAATCACTGGCAAGACCGCATATTGAATATGCCGTGCAATTTTGGGCACCTGTTCTAAAGAAGGATATTATGGCACTAGAAAAAGTGCAGAGGCAGGCTACAAAATTAATGGAATGGAACATATCAGCTATGAAGAAAGGTTAACAAATTTAAACCAATTTAGTTTAGAAAAACGTCGCCTGAAAGGGGATATGATAACATTATACAAATATATTCGAGGCCAATACAAACCATTGCGTGGAAATCTATTCACAAACCGGACTTTACATAGGACACGAGGCTATGCGTTTAGACTGGAAGAAAGAAGATTTTGTCTAAGGCAAAGGAAAGGTTTTTTTTTACTGTAAGAACAATCAGGATGTGGAATTCTCTGCCTGAAGAGGTGGTTTTATCCGAGTCCATACAGATGTTCAAACAGCTACTGGATGCATACTTGCAAAAACAGAATATTCAAGGATATAATCTTTCAATGTAGGGTAATAACTGCTTGATCCACGGATGAATCTGACTGCCATTCTGGGGTCAAGAAGGATTTTTTTCCCTAGCTTGTTGCAAAATTGTGCTTCAAACTGTTTTTTTTTTTTTTTGCCTTCTTTTGAATCGACAGGAAAAAACAAATGTGAGGAAGGCTGAACTTGATGGGCGCAATTCTCTTTTCAGATATGTAACAATGTAACTATGTTATTTCATAGACAAAAATAAATTCAGCAGAATTAGCTCATAAGCATAATGCAATCAATGAGAACTACTCTTGCACTTTGTGTGAAATTGAAAAGTCTGCTTAATTGATAGGTAAAACGTGCCATTCAATTGAGACATAAGACATTTTATTCACACTGTAACAAGTGTGCAAAATTATTGGCTAAAGCACTAGGCATCAGAGTAGGCATCAAATTTCATATATACCAAAAATACCAGTTGAAATGGGAAAACTTTGTATGACTACAGATTCAATAGTGGGATCATTCTGTTCATTTTATCAAAAATTGTATAACCTTCCAAGTCCATTGGGCACAAATAAATTAATACATGAATATATTGGTTCTACAGTGTCCCAGAAAATATCGATATCAATATTAAAGATGCCCCTCTAACAGTGGAGGAATTTAAAAGGAAATTAAATTTTTACCATCAGGAAAGAGCCCAGGACCCGATGGACTTACACTATAATATTATAAGTATTTCAGTAACAACTAGCAATATATTTTATTAGTAGTGATGTCCCGAACGGTTCGCTGGCAAATAGTTCCTGGCGAACATAGCTTGTTCGCGTTAGCCATGGACAGTGAACATATGCGATGTTCGGTCCGCCCCCTATTCGTCATCATTGAGTAAACTTTTACCCTGTACCTCACAGTCAGCAGACACATTCCAGCCAATCAGCAGCAGACCCTCCCTCCCAGACCCTCCCACCTCCTAGACAGCATACAATTTAGATTAATTCTGAAGCTGCATTCTTTTTTTTTTTTATTATTATTTTTTTTTATTTTATTTTTTTTATTTGTTTTTTTAGACAGAAGTGTGTTATATTTGAGCATGCTATTCTGAACGTGTGTATATCATGGCTAGTTGCACTGAGGGTATGAGTATATAGCAGTACATTGTTGTGAAAGATGGCTGTCATGTTTAGGGTGTAGCTTGCACGTTATCAACTGTGTATTTATATCAGCAGCTCCACCACTAGTTATAAATCAAGTGTGAGTCGCCCCATGAGATGAGACTAGTGAATAACATAATACATGAACGGTTAAGGTAAAGGCATGTAAGGAACTACGACAATAAACTCTTTAGAAGGTGATATAATGACATGTTTAAACACTTGCTACTTTACGATTAGTTAATGAGCAGAGAGCAGTTCATGTGATCAAAGGCATGGTGTGGAGGATCGGCTATAGTGGGACATGCTTGGCAGGCTGCTGTTTACTGTGTGTGCTCATCCGATCCCTTCTGGGCGCCAGGTGCAGACCCTGGGAGTCCCTGATACCTGGAACAACAAAGGCAAGTCTCTGGCTGAGTGCCGGGTTCACGGCTTGAGGTGGTGGAAGCTTGTTTTGTCGGGTGGTCGGATCTGTCCCGGTGGTGCTTCATGTCTGGTGCGGGATTGTGGTGGCTTAAGATGGAGGCGAGTGCTTGACGTGGGGCAGGCTCTGCATTTCTGTTTGTGCCTCCGGTCCCGTCTTCAACGCCTTTTGCGTTGGTGGATTTTAATGGGGACTGCTTTGCTTAGCTGTGGTGGAGCTTGTTGGGGCTGTGGTGGAGCTTGTTGGGGCTTCCTGCTTGTTATTTGCTTCCAAAATTGATTAAAGAGTCTGTCCAGCTTAGACTCAATATCCTGCCATGCTTTGCTGGTATGTCATCCTGGGCGGCTGTGCTCTGTGCGTCCATTAGCTCCAGACATCCTCTCAGGGGTGGACCGGGATAACCCCCACCGGTCTAACGGGGAAGGGGGGGGTAACTGAGCTCCTGCCGGGAAGTAGCTGCTCCTGGGCATCCCAGGATCGGGAGATCGGCCGCCTCTCCCGCCCGGTGAGCACCAGGCCACACTTGCCACGCGGAGGTAAGTAAGACTCTGTCGAGTTGCTGACCGCAACTCGGGTTGGTCAGGTAGGAGCAACATTGCTGGGTCATCCCCTTCTGGGGTGAAATTCGCTTTTTGATAGCTGCTTAAAGTGAGATATAGAGGGAGCTCACACGAAGTGCGTCTTTCCTCCATGACAGCTGGGCCCCGCCCCCTGGAAGCTGCATTCTTAGTGAGAGAAGGGACAGTGTAGCTACTGCTAATTTAATAGGGAAATCGATAGCTAGGCTAGTGTATTCAGTGTCCACTACAGTCCTGAAGGACTCATCTGATCTCTGCTGTAAGGACAGCACCCCAAAAATCCCTTTTTAGGGCTAGAACATAAGTCTGCTTTTTTTTCCCTGTGTAATCTAATTGCAGTTGCCTGCCTGCCAGCGTGTGTGTCAGGCTCACAGCGTATACTGTGCCCACTTGCCCAGTGCCACCACTCATATCTGGTGTCACAATAGCTTGCATTTAAAAAAAAAAACAAAAAAACTTTTTTGACTGTAATATAATAGCAGTCAGTTTCCTTCACACGTGTGCGTTTCAGGGCCTACCAGGGCACAGTGTCACACCAGTGCAACTCATATCTGGTGTAACAGTAGTGTACATTAAAAAAAACTAGAAATTTGACTGTGAAATAATAGCAGTCAGTTTCCTTCACACGTGTGCGTTTCAGGGCCTACCTGTAATGAAAATATACCCCAACACGCAGGATTCAACTCAACAGAAGACAACACAGAGGGGAGATACGTCTACCGGTCCTTAGAATGGCCGGACTCAACGTATATGAGAGGAGTACAGAGTCAGGAGCGATCCGAGGTCAAGGGCACAAAGAGACAGCGTAAACTAGGACTAGCCGGGGTCTGGTACACAGTAAACAGCAAGCCGGCAAACAGAACAGATGAGGATAAAGAGAAAACGTAGTCAGAAACAAAGCCAAGGTCAAGTACGAAGGAACACAACTGAACACAACAAGCGCTAAAGGGAACTGTAACAGAAACACGATAGGGCAAGAAACTAAGGGAAAAAGGTGAGTATATATAAATTAACATCTATTTTGATTGGCCGCTGTCACATCCACGCCCCCAAAAGGTAAGTGTATGGGGAGTGTGGCATGACAGGGACCAATGGGAGGCCTTTGCCTATTTAGGCTCCCACTGTCCCTTTAAGAGCGCGCCCGAGACCCGCGGTGCGCTCTTAGAGTCAGACGGGACACGTGACCGCTTCTCGCGGTCACTGCCCGCCTTCCTGTTGCAGCAGTCGGATGAGCCGTGCGTGGCTCGTGCAGCAGCAGGACTGCGCGCGGCTTGAACAGAGAACCCCGGCCGGCCCCTGGAAAGGGTAAGTACCGCTACAGTACCCTCCCCTGAGGACACGCCCTCCGGGTGGGGAGGGCCAGGCCTGCAGGAAAACGAGAATGGAAAGAACGCACAAGGCGAGGAGCGTGAACAGCGTCAGCGGAAATCCAACTGTGCTCCTCAGGCCCATAGCCCTTCCAATGCACCAGGTACTGAAGTCGACCTCTAAAAAAAAGAGAGTCAAGAACGGCAGAAACTTCAAACTCCTCATGACCCTCCAGAGACGGGAGGGGGAGGAGGAGTATGCCGGGTATAGGGGTTGCGTACGTAAGGCTTCAACAACAAAGTGTGAAAGACATTAGGAATACGAAGGCATACGAAACAGGATTAACTTTATGCAAAATACGATAAGGACCAATAAAGCGGGGAGCCAATTTCATAGAAGGCACCCGGAGGTGAATATTTTGCGTGGAAAGCAAAACCCTGTCCCCCACGACATAAGAAGGAGCTGCCCTGCGATGCTTGTCAGCCTGCACCTTTTGGCGAGCAGCGGAAAGAACGCTGAACCTGCTCCCAAGTGTTACGCAAACCAGCCAAATGCTCATCCAGAACTGGCATACACTGTGAGGAGAAAGCAGCCGGAAGAACAACGGGATGCTGGCCATAGACAACGTAAAAATTACTTTTGCTGGAAGAATCATGAGTAGCGTTATTCCGAGCAAACTCAGCCCAAGGAAGAAGGTCAGCCCAATTGCTCTGATGGTGGGATACGAAACAACGAAGGTACTGCTCCAGAGATTGATTGGCACGTTCAGCAGCTCCATTAGACTGGGGGTGGTAAGCGGAAGAAAATGAGAGAGTAATACCCATTTCCGAACAAAAGGCTTTCCAGAACCTGGAAATAAATTGGATAACCCTATCGGACACAATAGATACGGGAATGCCATGCAACTGAAACACCTCTCTAGCAAAGATAAGTGCCAGTTCCTTAGACGTGGGCAGCTTGCGAAGAGACACAAAGTGAGCCATCTTGGAAAACCGATCTACTATCATTAGGATAACTGTGTTACCATTCGAAGGGGGTAATTCAACAATAAAATCCATGGACAGGTTAGACCAAGGTCTCTCGGGAACGGGTAACGGATGCAACAGCCCACAAGGTACTCTACGAGAAGATTTCATACAGGCACAAGTAGTACAAGCACCTATATAGTCGGTGACATCCCTGCGTAAGGAATCCCACCAAAAATACCGAGAAACAGCTGACACCGTTTTGGAAATACCAGGATGTCCAGCAGTCTTAGTGTCATGATACAACGACAGAATATCCCATCTCTCGGGAACATCAACGAATAGTTTATCAGTAGGCCTCTCGCTAGGTGCCATGCTTTGTTTCGCCTGTATGGCCTGCAAGAGGGACGAGGAAATAGACAAAATAGTAGTAGCTATTATCCTGTCTGGGGGAATGACAGGAGTAACATCAATCTCCTGTTTGTCAGCAGTTTCAAACTGTCTGGACAGAGCGTCTGCTTTAGTGTTGTGATCACCTGGACTATAGGTGATAATATAATTGAAATTAGACAAAACCAGTGACCACCTAGCCTGCCTAGAAGACAATCTTTTAGCCTCACTAAGGTAGGATAGGTTCTTGTGATCCGTAAATGTGAGGATGGGATCCTTAGTTCCTTGTAACAAATGTCTCCATTCTTTAAGTGCTAAAATAATAGCAAGGAGTTCGCAATTACCCACATCATAATTCTTTTCTGCTTTGGACATTTGTTTGGAAAAGAAGCCACAAGGATGCAATGGCTTTTCAGGCGACTCTCTTTGGGAAAAGACAGCACCTACCCCGATATCGGAAGCATCAACTTCAAGAATATAGGGCAGTGAGGGGACAGGATGCTGTAAAATAGGTGCAGGGGCGAACGTAGTTTTAAGAAATTCAAAAGCCTGAAGTGCCTCGGGAGACCAGACACAAGTATTGCCATCCTTTTTTGTCATACGGGCGCTACAATAGAGGAAAAACCTTTAATAAAGCGTCTATAATAGTTAGAGAAACCAAGAAAACGCTGAATGGCTTTCAAACCTTGTGGTAGAGGCCATTCTATGCCAGCAGAAAGCTTCTGGGGATCCATACGAAAACCTTTAGCGGAAATCAAATACCCCAAAAACTGGACTTCGGATTGGTCAAATAGACATTTTTCCAGTTTACAATAAAGACCATTAGCAAGAAGGGTCTTCAGAACTGTTGTAACATGTCTGTGATGAGTGTGTAACTCTGTAGAGTATATTAATATGTCGTCCAAGTACACAATTACAAATGTGTGAATAAAGTCTCTTAAGACGTCATTAATACATTCTTGAAATACTGCTTGGGCATTACATAGACCAAATGGCATAACAGTATACTCGTAATGGCCAGATCTAGTGTTGAATGCCATCTTCCATTCGTGGTCTTTCTTAATACGTATTAAATTGTATGCACCTCTAAGATCCAATTTAGTCAATACAGTAGCATGTTTGAGCCTGTCAAATAATTAAGTGATTAAAGGTATAGGGTATGCCTATAATCGATACACGGTCTTAAATCACCTTCTTTCTTCGATACAAAGAAGAACCCTGCTCCAGCTGGAGAAGAGGATCTCCTAATAAACCCCTTTTCTAGTGATTCCTTAATATAGTCCTCCATGACACGGTTTTCTTGAACAGATAAAGGGTACACCCTGCCCTTTGGAGGTATAGTGCCAGGCAATAAATCGATTGCACAATCGTAGGGTCTGTAAGGCGGTAATATGTCAGCCTCCCTTTTATCGAAGACAGTCTTGAGAAATAAGTACTGAGGGGGTATAACAGTAGACAAAGGAGGAGTAGTAGGAACATTAATAGAATTCAAAGGGGTGACTTCAATAGTACAAGACTCGTGGCAGGCTTCGCTCCATGATTTTATTTGCCCTGACTCCCAGTCGAAAATGGGAATGTGAGCACGTAACCATGGGTACCCTAACACAACGTGAGAAGAGGGAAAGGTGATGACCTGGAACCGAATGGTTTTAAAGTGTAAAACCCCTGTATACATGTGTAACGGTACAGTTTCATGAGTAACAACTGGAGAACTTAATGGTCTACCATCTATGGCCTCAACGGCCAAGGGTATCTCCTTCTCTCTGATGGGAATGTTGTTCTTCTTAACAAAACCAGAGTCTATAGATAGCGGTAGCAATATCCTATCATTCTAGATATAGCTCTTACTTATATTTGGCTTATGCTATATATACACACACGAGCCATGGTAGATGGAATCCACTTACATGGTTCCCTCTAATAATGAGACAATATATTGAGTTTTTCTTTTACAAAAAGGGGTTTGGAGACATTTGACTTATGCTATACATGCACACACGAGCCATGGTAGACGGAATCCACTTACATGGATCCCTCTAATAATGAGACTATATAGTGAGTTTTTCTTTTACAAAAAGGGGTTTGGCGACATTGAGATGGGGCCCCCTAATAAATAACATTGTAATGGGACTATGATAATAGTTTGAGTCTATTTCCTTTGTTGGAGAAAACCATAGCCTTATTTATTTATTTATAAAATATTTTACCAGTATGGATACATTGAGATGTCCTGGGTCCACAAAAACATTGCATTGTTACAATAGGATACAATATTACAAATAATACAAACAATATACATACATATATATATATATATATATATATATATATATATACAGACACATATATAAACACATAACAGGTGATAAATATATTCAACCATAACAGATGCATTCTGTGCTGAGGTATATTGCCATAGAACTCTTAAAATATTTTAGATTGAATGAAGATTTGACTGTGTCCCTGAGGTTATTCCATAATGTCAGTGCTCTGTAGGAAAATGATGATCGAGCCACTTTATTTTTGTATTGCGGTATGCTAAGTATCGTGCTTGTACTGGACTGGAGGTTATAGGAGGTGGGAACAGCCGAGGAGAGCATTCAACTCAGGTAGGGTGGGAGCTTCCCAGAAAAGCTCGTATGCATAAGGCTGGAAAGATGAAGAGTGCATCAGGATTCTAGCGATAGCCAGTTTAGCTCTTTTAACATGTCACAATGGTGGGTAAAGTAATTACATTCCAGTACAAAATGGCAGAATTAATTGTATAACTAATTGAGTTTATTAAGGGGGTTTTGCGATGCAGGATCAGTTTCTTATTGTAGGGGTAGGCAGGAATTGTTTCTGTACAGGGCACCTAGCTTTGGGTAAAGCTTTGAAGAGTTTTTTTCAATGTGAAGGCCAAATGATAGATTGGAGTCTAGCAACATACCTAGATATTTGAAAGAACAGATTGCTGTCAGTGTGCTATTTGTTCGAATACATAGTTGTTGATTTTGTAGTTTACGTAATATAGGTACAGTTCCAAAGATCATTGTAACTGTTTTGTCAGTGTTTAGGAAGAGTGTGTTAACCACTATCCACCTTTCTACCTCTGTGACTAGGTTTTAGAGCACAGCCTCAAGCTGCAGTAGATTGGGTTTACTAGCATAGATTACAGTGCTGTCTGCATACATGTGTTCAGTTGAGGATTTGCTGACATTAGGCAGATCATTTAGAGGGAGGGAGGTGCTATCAGAAATGGCCACATATTGCAATCAGTCTGACACATATGATCGAAACCAGGTTAGCGGACGATCACAATGCCTGAAATTTTAAGTTTTTGCTAAAGAATGCCATGGTCTACTGTGTCAAAGGCCTTGGCAAAATCAAGAAAAATAGCTCCAGTTAAGTCTACTTGTTCTGTGCCAATTTGGATGTAATTGCAAACTTTTAAGAGGGCAGTCGAAGTTGAGTGATTTGGATGAAAGCCTGATTGATCAGGGGTCAGATAATTAGATTCTTGATAATATTCACGTAGTTGCGTGTGGATGCATTTTTCCAAGACTTTTGACAATTCCGGGAGCAATGATATTGGGCGATAGTTAGATACCAAAGTATTGTCACCACTTTTATGGATAGGTACTACTAAGTTTAGGTATGTATCCTGACATCAGGGATTTATTGATAAGGGTAGTGACAGGTTTAGCAATTGCTGGCACACTGAGCTTCAGCGACATTGTTGGAATTTGATCTGGTCCACACTGTTTTTTCATTTTTAAATTATTAAGATAACTATTAACGACACTAGCAGGCACAAGTCTAAAATCTAAAATTTTATTCCTCTATAAGAGGATTTTGAAGATTTGGCAGGGCCTGATCTTTATTTGTGGTCTGAAAATGAGTGTCATTTTGTTATCTTAGCAATCAGGGTAGTAGCACATTCATCAAAGCAATTATTAAAGGCAGTTGCTACATCTAAGGGGTGTTGAAGTATTTGGTTGAATATTTTGACAGTGGAGGGTTGGGAGTGGATTGTGGGGGTTTGTATGCCATTCATGATTTTCCAAAAGTTTCTTGGATTTGATATGTTATTGTTCAAATGTTTTATGAAATATTGAGCCTTTGCCACTTTTGTTTGTTTTGTGCATGCATTTCGCAATTGTCTGTAGGCTCAGTGATCATTCATGGAGCCAGTACGCTTGAACTGTGACCACAGTGGATCTCTAAACTAGTACATTTAATTGAATATAGGGGTAGGTGGAATATCAGTACTTGTAATTATAGTGTGTGGCTGCTGAAACTTCTCAAAAACCAGAGTCTCTTCTTTTCTGTTGGTACGATGGATGTAAATAGTAGGATCAGGGAGCAGCGCCTGTGATGACATGGATATAGTGTAGTATGTTAAGATCTTAAGTGATAGTAAATGAAGGGAAAGGAATTGCACTTACAATTTTCTGGAGCCTATATTCAGCTCCAGATATGTGCGCCTGGACGGTACAATCCCCGCCTATGGATATGAAGATTGTCCTTGGATGTCCTCAAAAGGGGGTCTCCAGTGGTAGTGTAGAGACATCGCGAACATAACATTTTCCGTTCGTGAATGGTTCGAGATATGGAAAAAGATGCTTGGTTGGTCCTCCTACTTCAAATTTGGGGCACTGCGCGTGTAATCTAATGTGCCACCAGATAGGAGTGGTGGCACTGGGCAAGTGGGCACAGTATACGCTGTGAGCCTGACACACGCTGGCAGGCAGGCAACTGCAATTGGATTACACAAAAAAAAAGCAGACTGATGTTCTAGCCCTAAAAAGGGCTTTTTGGGGTGCTGTCCTTACAGCAGAGATCAGACCTTCAGGTCTGTAGTGGACACTGAATACACTAGCCTTCTATCGATTTCCCTATTAAATCAGCAGCAGCTACACTGTCCCTCCTCTCACTAAGAATGCAGCTTCTGGGGGGTGGGGCCTAGCTGTCATGGAGGAAAGACGCACTTCGTGTGAGCCCCCTCAATATCTCACTTTAAGCTGCTATCAACAAGCACATTTCAACCCAGAAGGGGATGACCCAGCAATGTTGCTCCTATCTGACCGACCCAACATGCTTAATAGCGGTCAGCAACTCGACAGAGTCTTACTTACCTCCACGTGGCAAGTGTGGCCTGGTGCTCACCGGGCGGGAGAGGCGGCCGATCTCCCGATCCTGGGATGCCCAGGAGCAGCTACTTCCCTGCAGGAGCTCCGTTACCCACCCCCCCCCTTGGTGGGGGTTATCCCGGTCAACCCCTGAGAGGCTGTCTGGAGCTAATGGACGCCGTGTGTCCTCCTGGTACCAGCAAAGCATGGCAGGATATTGAGTCTAAGCTGGACAGACCGGAGGCACAAACAGGTCGAAGACGGGACCGGAGGCACGAAGACGGGACCGGAGGCACAAACAGAAATGCAGAGCCCCACGTCAAGCACTCGCCTCCACCTTAAGCCACCACAATCCCGCACTGGTCGTGAAGCACCACCGGGACAGATCCGACCACCCGACAAAACAAGCTTCTAACACCTCAAGCCGCGAACCCGGCACTCAGCCAGAGACTTGCCTTTGTTGTTCCAGGTATCAGGGACTACCAGGGTCTGCACCTGGCGCCCAGAAGGGATCGGATGAGCACAAGCAGTAAACAGCAGCCTGCCAAGCATGTCCCACTATAGCCGATCCTCCACACCATGCCTTTGATCACATGAACTGCTCTCTGCACATTAACTAATCGTAAAGTAGCAAGTGTTTAAACATGTCATTATTTCACCTTCTAAAGAGTTTATTGTCGTAGTTCCTTACATGCCTTTACCTTAACCGTTCATGTATTATGTTATTCACTAGTCTCATCTCATGGGGCGACTCACACTTGATTTATAACTAGTGGTGGAGCTGCTGATATAAATACACAGTTGATAACGTGCAAGCTACACCCTAAACATGACAGCCATCTTTCACAACAATGTACTGCTATATACTCATACCCTCAGTGCAACTAACCATGATATACGCACGTTCAGCCTAGCATGCTCAAATATAACACACTTCTGTCAAAAAAAAAAGAATGCAGCTTCCGAATGAATCTAAAATGGATGCTGTCCAGGAGGTGGCAGGGTCTGGGAGGGAGGGTCTGCTGCTGATTGGCTGGAATGTGTCTGCTGACTGTGAGGTACAGGGTCAAAGTTTACTCAATGATGACAAATTGGGGGCGGACCAAACATCGCATATGTTCGCCGTCCGTTGCGAACGAGAACAAGCTATGTTCGCAGGGAACTATTTGCCAGCGAACTATTCGGGACATCTCTAGTAGTGGAGTATATCTCCTTTCCAATAGCAGTAGGCCGGTATTCAAATAGTTGGTTATATATAAAAATAGAGGATAGAAACAAAAATAGTGCTCTCTGGATGATACAAAATAAAATGATAAAAGATGGAGGTATACTCACAAGTGAAGAGCAAATAGGATATTGCTCAATTTATGAAGG
Source organism: Pelobates fuscus (assembly GCF_036172605.1). Classification (NCBI taxonomy): domain Eukaryota; kingdom Metazoa; phylum Chordata; class Amphibia; order Anura; family Pelobatidae; genus Pelobates; species Pelobates fuscus. The sequence continues at coordinate 240,061,690 of NC_086318.1, forward strand.
CATATGTGGTATGATCCCCACCAAGGATATCACTATCCTCGAGTCCTCCAGTGGGGGTGTTGGAGAGAGTTGAAAGGAATAATATTTTTTTTTAAATAAAATAAAATAGAATAAAAGGATAGGCTTAGATGCTCTAATAGCATAAATGGGCTATCTTTATTGGAGACAAAAAAAAAACAGTAATGTACATTTAAATGAGGTCAGCTGTAACCCAGGGCAGGTGTGTCCCTTTTATTCACACTTTTTGTGCAGAGGGGCATGCAAATTCCAAACACACAAGAGCTCGGACTGAAACAATGCTATTGTGGAGTTTAGATCTGGGATTAGGCTTAATCTTTTCCATGGTATGTTCTTGAGATCATTTAGAAGGATTCAAGATTTCTTGAATGATCTGGTGATTATAATCTTGGGAGGGGATTTAGTGATCTTTATTTTGCGTATGCAGTATACTAGACAGTGGTCACTGAACCTGTTAGAGAGAACGTCTGTCTCCTGGATTCTGTCAGGAAAACTGGAGAGAATCCAATCTAGCAAGGTATGGTTTTGGCTTTTAATATTAATGCGCGTTGGGGAGGAAATTAATTGTTTTAGCTGCAAAGTCGTAAACAGCGAACATGATTTAATTTTTTTAGGGTTCAGCCAATCTTTATTCCAAAGAACTTTCCCACGCTGTGTAAAATGACACAGAGCACTCTGATTGGTTCGATTCCAAGTCCACCAATCTGATTTTTAATTTTATTTTAAGTTCGACGGGTATTATGGTTTTTTATTTGGCCTTTTTTGGGGCTGAAAAATGAAGATTTTAGAAGAAAGAAGACATCAAATGGTAAGTTTTATTTTTATTTACAGGTTAGTTATTTTATTCCCCCCTCACTATTTTTAGGATAACTTTTATTTGGGTGGAGGGTGACTAGGGGCTTGGGGACACTTAGTCATCTTGGAAGGAGGGGGGGAAATTTTCATTTAGGGCCCCCACCCACTGCTCAGGGGTGGGTGCCGGGGAGGTGAGAACAATAGGTCCCCCCATTCTTATTTAGGGCCCCCACCCACCACTCAAGAGTGGGGGCCAGGGGGGAAGACAGTAGGTCCCCCCATTCTTATTTAGGGCCCCCACCCACTACTCAGGGGTGGGTGCCGGGGAGGTGAGAACAATAGGTCCCCCCATTCTTATTTAGGGCCCCCATCCACCACTCAGGAGTGGGGGCCAGGGGGGGAGGACAGTAGGTTCCCCCCTCATTCTTATTTAGGGCCCCACCTGCCGCCCAGGGGTGGGGGCCGGTGGGGAAGACAGTAGGTCTCCCCATTCTTATTTAGATCCCCCACATCATTGTTATTTAGGGCACCCACCCACTGCTCAGCGGCCGGGGGGAGGACAGTAGGTCCCCCCTCATTGTTTTGTAGGGCCCCCATCCGCCACACAGGGGTGGGGGCCGGGGTGGAGGACAGTAGGCCCCCCCTCATTCTTATTTAGGGCCCCCACCCACCGCTCAGGGGTGGGGACTGGGAGGGAGGACAGTAGGTCACCCTCCTCATTGTTATGTAGGGCCCCCACCCTCCGCGCACGAGTCACTTGTCCTACTCTTACCCCCATGTTACTTCCTTTTGCAGCCCTCTAGCCCTTTCCAGGACTTTTTAAGAGCCATTTTAGTGCCCTAAAGTTCGGGTCCCCATTGACTTCAATGGGGTTCGGGTTTGGGGTCAAGTTCGGGTCAAGTTCGAGTCCCGAACTCAAACTTTTTGCCAAAGTTCGGCCAAACCCGGTGAATCCGAATATCCAGGTGTCCGCTCAACTTCTAATCCAATTATCTCCAAGCACAGAACAAAAACATACTTTTTAGAAAAAACACCCCAAAAGTACCCTAAAAATACATAAAACCCCACTGATAGCCCTGATCTGGGTGACCAACATATCTAAAAAGCACCCAGATCATTTCAGGGGTTAAGGAATTATCTGGAAGTCTTATTTTTGACAGGCCGTGCACATGATCCCATGCCCAAAACAGTTCCAGAGAATTAGTGCTGGTCTCTCTGTCTGAAGTACAAAAGTACATACTTCACACGAACAGAGCCTTTTAAAGTATTTTAGCCAGGTCTATTGCAGGGGCCATAGTCACAGGGTAGGAGGCTGGCAAACAGTCCCCTCCAAAAACCAGTTGCGAAGTTACTTTTGTCACAGTGCCCTATTTGTGTAAGCAGGCTGCTCCTGCTAGAGACAGATTCTGTGCTTCAATTAGGATGATTATTATTGACTATTAGAGATCTACTATGAGCCAGATCTGCAAGCCTGCAGCACAGAACCACTAGACCACCAGGGTAGATCTTTAGAGAGAACTTTGTAGTCTTCTGGACCACAAGGGAACACCTCTGGACCATCAGGGCATTTCCTTGCCAGTACCAGGTAGGCCCCACCAGTAGGCAGGATATACATATTTTATAACAGGGCCGAACATGAAAAAGAATTTGGTCTAGACATTTTTTTAATCACAGCTGCCAGGTGGCTAAAGGGTGGGGCTAGAGTGAGGGGGCTGTTGTGTCATAATCAATGATGAGCATGCCCCCACAAGGTGAGAATGCTGGTGTAATGTTCTTCCAGGGCTGCCAATATGCAAAGCTCTGCTGAAGTGCAATTGCATGAAAAAAAGGCCTTGATGTTGTTCGCCTGTGACTTGTCTCTGGTGTTTCCAGGAACAAATATTGTGTATGTCGAGGCTTTTTGTGTGTGCGTGAAGGGTGCTGTGTGTAATCCTATTGAAGTGTAAGGGGTGGTCTGGTGGGGGTGAGTAACTCTAGCCTGTAGCTCTTCAAGTTGCAGGCAGGGTTCACTTCTCTCGCAAGCTCCTCAAATCCATAGTAACCTGCGTCATTGCATTGAATTGCCCAGCTCGTTTCTCCCCCTCACTCCCCTGCAGTTAAGTGCCTTGAGATATTTGATATCCCCTTTGACCTGTGACAGCATGACTGGCACTTTGAAAGTGACAGCTCTGCATGTGTCATTAGTGGAGACTTTGATCTTTCCTATTGGCATCGTCCCATGGGCATTGCAACCCACCGGGCATTTACGCGTTTTTCACAATGGTCAATCCAGGCCTGTTTTATACTGTTTGGGGAGGCTGAACTCACAAGTAGCACCCCATACATACAACACACCACAAACACCTCTGACACAAACACATACACATGCTTACATACAAAGAGGCACACATTCACAAAAAGATATTCACTGTCAGATTTAGACTCTCAGGTTCTTCCATACCACACACAGAAAGAAATACACACAACCAGATGCATGTGTCTGTATGACTGCATCTGTTAATGCACGTGTCTCTGTACATTAATGTGTTTGTGTGTGTATTTGTACATTTATCAAAGTTTATATAAATGTGCATGTTTGTCTGTATAAATGTGTGTATCATTTTGTATGTATATGCATATATTGGTGTGTGTGCGCATGTCCAGAGATGCATTGTGAGGGAGATATTGTATCGGCAATGACATAGTAAAGTGGCAACACATACCATATATACAATATTCAGAAATGTTATTTTTACAACACTGTTTCCTTATCTGTTATTTTTAAACGTTTTTCTGTGTAAGTAAAATTTTTCTTTAGCTTTTATTAAATACTGTCCTATCTATGCATACTGAGACACAAAATACTTTTAAACATTACTTTCAAGGTCACCCAAAATACTTGGACTCTGGGGGTGTATTTTTTTTGCAAGCTACTTGATAGCGTAGGGGTTTATGTGCATACCAATATGAAAAAATAATGTCTACATTTACACATAACCGTTTAGTAACTAGATCTAAATAGAAAATAACGCATTACTTAAAGTTAATTCATTATAAATAGACAACAATATATAAAACAGAATGTATTCTAAAGATAATTAGAAAATAAGTCAAAAATATGTGCCACAAACCTTACAATGCAGAATTAAGACATAAAGACAATTGATACATAATCAAGTTTATTAAGAGCAAACTAATGTTTTTTTTTTATACAGTTTTGTAACGGTTTATTTAAAAATCCAATAAGGATAACACATTAAGTGCAACAAGACATATCTGCATAAGATAGCGTTAAAAAAAATATTTCTGTCTCTTTTTAAGTAAGCTGTAAACAATATTCTAAATACACGGTATGAAATATCCACCCTCTTATTTAATTCCTTTCCATAAATACTTGATTCTGATACTGGATACGAGAAGAAGGAAAACTCTTTAACATGCCATAAAAATACATAAAAATGAATTCATCACTGAGACAAAATGCCATTTGACTTCAAATTAAAGATCCATCTGGTCTCCTTTTGAAAGAGACTTTTTTCAACATTTCCAACAATATGTTTACCAGTTGTACAATGTTTTTTCTATTATCGCTTTCTCTTAAGTGATACAGCCCTTTTGGTTATCTTATATTGATGTTTAACAACATATGCTAAATTGCAGGGGTATTTTAATAAATATTTTTTTTTTCTGAGCAGTTAGCAAATGTTTTATATTAAATGTTTAAGATACATTTGTCATTGAAAACAGGAGAGATGTTGGCTAATACAGTTTTTGTAAATGCCTGCTTACTTTCATAAGCAATATACTTTACTTGATTCAATTTTTTTCGTGTAAATGCAATCTTTAGATATGAAGTTTTCCTACATTTCATTGGATGCTGTAACGGAACTCCCCGTACTCTGACCGAGTAACTTTCGTTGGTGGACGCTTCCAAGCCTGCATCGAGGACTGCAAGCACCGCACCGGGCACCACAACCACCACAGACTCCACAACCGCCATAACTTAACTGGAGTCTCGCCGTCTTCTGTCCACCCTGAATCCGCTTCTGTCCTCCAGGACCGTGTGGGGAAGACCTCTCCTCCAGGAGAGCATATCAGGAGCAAGCTCTTAAAAGAGCTAAGTGATTAAAGCTCAGCGGAGCATGCAGAGCATAGCAATCCCCAGTGTGAATATAGCTGTCCCCTCCAATCACGAGACAAGACTACGTGTTGAGGGTCAAGAAGATCTGCGTTTTATTGGCACCAAAAGGCCTTCTTTTATGGAGGTCTTAGACATACAGGACCGCCCACAGGGATTTTCAGAAGAACCAATAGAAACATTACAACACGTACAATAAAGTAAACCACTCCCAGCAGAAATCCTCCCCTCTTCCTGTGATACAATTATCTCAACACAATAGACTAACTTAATTATCACAGGCAGGAAATTTTAAAACATATCACAGGGACCCCAAAACATGCAATAACCCCATGAAAATATATCCTCGGAACCGGGGGATCTGGGTGAACCAGATATCGAAAATTCACCCAGATCCGTTCAGTAGTTTGGAAGATACGGTTTAATGCAGGTTCCGCAGAACATATACAGGCTATATGAAAAATAATTACTGTTAAATGTGTCCCCTCTTCTGTATTTTAAAACTACTGAACGATGTCTTTGTGCACCAAATACCGGCGAGATGGCACCGTGTAGAAAAGTCAAAACAGTGTCTGTGAGATAAAATGGCCGCCATCCTTGTTCTCAACGTGTGCTTCATCCATTGTTCTCACCATGTGCCTCTGATCCATGAAATGGTGGCCACCCAGTAACTCCACAGTTTGTCTGGTAGTCTATCCAGCCGAACCAACAGATGAAACACATGGGGAACAGTGCAACAAACGAAGGGAATCATAAAAATATGGACAATAGTCATATTTGTGCACAATCTCCAGTTTTGTCACAGTGCACAAATAGTGTTTTCAAATGCCATATATCCCAGGGCCATAGTTAGGAGGAAGGAGGCGGGCAAGCTGCCCCCTCCAAGAACACGTGGCGAGGTCTGTTCCGCCACAGATGCATCTCAGGAATTATTTAAAGAACCTTTAAAGTCATCAAGATCGCTTCATCACAAGAAAGTGGTCTGGGTACTAAAATCGGACACTCGGACAATCCTGTATGCTTAACCCTTTAAGGTAAACTATTGTAGTTTCATAGTGTAACAGATCGACGGGCACCTAGCACTTCCTGAGGGCTCCAAGCACTCCAGCAGACACCATAACCACCGTAGACTCCTCCAGAGAGCAAGGCAGGAACAAGCTCTTACAAGAGCTTAGTAGTGATTTAGCAAGGGAGTATGATAAGCATAGCAATCCCTTGTAGCAGATTCCCCCAATAAGAGACGGCACTCCAAATTGAGGGTGAAGTAGAACTGAAATTTTTAATCAAACACTCTGCTTTTATGCACATTTTACACACATAGTACTGCCCACAGGGTTTTGCAAAACAACCAATCAATACGTACAATACACTCAGGCACTCCCAGCATATACACACAAAATCCTCCCCTCTGCCTGTGATATAATTACTGAACACAATGGGCTAACGTAATTATCACACAATTATCACACAATTTTACACAATATTCATACCTTTAAAAGTATACATCACATTCACACACATTTTCAGAATCAGCATACTTCAAATACAAACATATGTCAAAATCATACAAATTGGTCCAGTGGTTTAAAAGTTAGGTCGAAAGTCCTTTGTGACCACTGAAGCATGGCTTTTCCAGCCCAAACCAGTTCCACAGAGTCCTCTATCATGGAGATAATTGGCTTAACTGGGTGTGGTAAGCCAACTATCTCCAGGTACAGAAAATATCTCAATTCACAACAGCAAAAATACACACAAATACATAACTCCTATTATACTGAACAGAACCCCCACATTCAACCTATCCCCAGATGGCTTGGATCTGAGCGCTCAATATATCCAAAGAGCGCTCAGATCCCACAAACACAGTCAAATCGCCATGGGGTTGTACCATAACAAGGGCTCATGAGAGACAGAAGAGGGGAAAAACAGCAAGTTCCAACTGGTCTGGCAGTGTCCCTGGGACAACGCCCTGCTGGAGAACAATAGACAGGAAACGGGGGAGGGGCACACCTATTCAAAGGGGCAGAAAAAGTGTTTCAAAATGTAATAAGCCCAAACAATTTTCTTAAAGGGCAATACATCCCAGGGGCCATAGTCACATGGCAGGAGGCTGGCAATCAGTCTTCTCCAATACCCAGTGGCGAAGCTGGTTCCGCCACACATAGAAACAGCAATGTTCACCCTGAAAGGTTAAACACACCTTTGGCTGGCTTACTACAGGAAAAGTGCACTGTACTAAGTAGAACTCAAGCATTTGATGTACATCAGGTCTCCAATGTTTCTCTATTGGTTTGGACCATCGTTGGAAGAAGTTGTGCCTCCTCGATGATGTCACAGGAGATGAAGAGGTAAGCAAGGCCAAGCGATTTTCTGCGCCAGAAAAAGTAAAAGAAAACTTTATTTTCTTAATTCTATCTGAAAAAGGAAGGGGGCCTGTACATAACTAGGCACAGGCACACTACAGTGTTAGGAATACAGGTGGATATTTTATACAACTGCAGGATTGACCAATGTCTCAAAAACATTTTATTTTTCATCATTGGGAGAAACACATTAAAACAATTATTTATTAATATTTAGACATTTCAGATTTTCTTAGTTTTCAAAACAAGGTAATATGTCTAATTTTTATGTTTGTCTGAAAAATTATTTTAATATCTGAATAAAATATTTTAATGAATTGCAAATCTTACTCCTCAGACAGAGGATCCAAATTACAAGTGCGTATAGCTTTCAAGAATTTTCTAGCTACATTTGCACTGATTGTTTTGCCTTTATTATATGAAGTTCATGTTCTGAATAGTGTAGTCCTCAGTACTACTCTTTCCTTAGTTGTTTTGCTTGAAATGACAAGTATAATATAATTTGAATTTAATATAAAAATGCATGGCATATTTGTAGTATACATATACAAATTTTCAAATTACGATAATAATAATAATGGCAGCGATACGTCATATAATTAATATGAGCAACAGTTTATACATCAGGTATTGGTGTACACTTTTGCCTTTGACTTACTTATTGTGCAAGGGAATTAACTGGGATGTTGTCTTTAGTGTACAATTGGTAATTCTTAAATGCTATCAGCTTCATCCTGAGGACAGAAGATTTAGGTAGCAAGAAGAAAATATGCATCACAGATACACTGTCTATAAGTAACAGTTCAAGATTACTACAAAGGCTTAAGCCAGATAATAGTTTAAGGACTGATATGCAAAGCATTGATACTCAGTGGGAAGTGTTCCCTTTTGAGTGTCTTCAAAAATTGTGTTATGCCCAGCCAGTATGCATAAACTGTAAGTCTTCATCTGATTGTTCTAGCACGCTTATAGTACCCACTATCAGAAGGATATAAAGAGATTGGAATTGCAATTAACAATCTCTCCAAACCAGGAGTTGTTTGATGCATTGTTAACTATTTAACTCTACATTATTAATTCATCAGTTATCAATTATTTATTCAGTCTTTACTCAAATGGAAGGAAATGCATTAGATATTACATGATATCCGAGTTGTCATAACATTTCACACAAGATCTGAAATGGTATCATGGAAAGAGTGATATTAAATACATTAAACAAGAAAGTGGAATGGGCATTCCTGGTGCATGTGTACCAAAAGACAAAAAGAGGTCTGTTGGCAAAAGAAAAATTCTAGGGGGCCAGATAAAGAAAGAATCAAACAATACTGAGACTCCATCATTTTAATTTAAAAACAATGGTACGATTTTACTGGTGGTTAACAAGGCAGTTAAACAATTGGGCTCAGTAAGAATCAAACAATACTGAGACTCCATCATTTTAATTTAAAAAAACAATGGTACGATTTTACTGGTGGTTAACAAGGCAGTTAAACAATTGGGCTCAAGCCAGTTATATGATAAAAATGATTTCTCAGATACAAGCACTGTTTCATCTGCTAATTAATTAAAATATGGTCATTGACCTAGTAAATTTACAAACATGTTATCAGAGAAGTGAAAGGGAATATTGCTAGATCATTTGGAATGGTTATTGGCTTAGGAAGTGGATGATTAATGTAATATTTTACAGTTATAGATACATTTTCTGTGATGCAGGGAATTTTGGGACTGGCTGATACAGTAATAATTAACCCAACACGCAGAGTGAAAACCACCAGTAGGAATAGAGACAGAAAGAAAGTCCTTAAGCCGGTCCTTAGAATGGTCGGATAATGTCAGAAACAAGTTAAGGTCAAGGGAAGCCAGAAATACACAATAACGAGGAATGAAGGTGAGTCAGGGAAACCAGAATAGTCGAGCACAAGCCGGGTCAAAAACAAAAAACTATCACAAAAGGGTACAAGAACGCACTAAAGGGACAGTAGTGACACAGGCGTCCCTAGGGCTGAGTGGATCCTCTCCCGGCATGGGAGCAGCGGTCCAACAGATCCCGGCATCAGCAGAGAGGGAGTGGGAGAGCGCTGACATTATCCCCCCCCTCTTAGAACCACCTACTGGGCAGGAACCACCAAGACGATCAGGGAAGCGAGAATGGAAAGACCGGAGGAGATGAGGAGCATGGACATTTTCAACCTCCACCCAGGACCTCTCCTCAGGGCCATAACCCTTCAAATTAATGAGGCTCGGAAGGGCACCCCTGGAGAGATGGGAATCTCCCATAGACTGGGCCTCATACTTGTCTTGCCCTTCGACCACAACAGAAGCAGGTGAAAAGGGGCCTTGTGAACTTATTACAAGTAAGGGGTTTTAATAACGAAACGTGAAAGGTATTAGGGATACTGGGTTAATACGCCTTAGTATCTGATAGGGGCCTGTGAAATAAGGAGCCAATTTCTTGGAAGGCACTTTCAGGTTGATATTTTTGGTACTGAGCCAAACCCTATCACCCACTTGATAAGTCGGAGCTGCTTGCCGGTGTCTGTCGGCGTATTTTTTCTGCAAGGCGACTTTATGAGTCAAGATATGCTGACCCTGCTCCCATGTAGCCCTCAGGTTACCCAAATATTCCTCTACAGCCAGCATCTCCAATGAAGGAACGACAGCTGGAAGAATAGAAGGATGGAAGCCATAATTGAGGTAAAACAGACTGTGGCTCATGGACTCTCATTGGGTACAATTGTGAGCAAACTCAGCCCAAGGAAGAAGTTTCGCCAAGTTATCCTGGTTGTCCAAGATAAAACACCATAGTTACTGTTCCAAAGATTGGTTAGTCCTCTCAGAAGCACCGTTGGATTGAGGATGATAGGCTGATGAATGACATAACTTGATACCTAGTTGGTAAGGGGATGCCTTCCAGAATCGGGAGACAAATTGAGGACCCCTATCGGACACTATCTCTTCAGGTATGCCATGTAAGCGGAATACCTCTCTAGCAAATATATCCGCTAATTTGATAGATGAAGGAAGTTTGGGTAAGGACAGAAAATGGACCATCTTAGGAAATCTATCCGTAACAGTTAAGATAACAGTATGGCCCTCTGATTTTGGTAAATCCACTATAAAATTGTCACGATACCTTACCTGTCATCCTCGGACCCACGCACTACAGCCTCCTCCTTCACTGAGCGGCACGGCACCTCTGACGCCGGCCGCTCAGACAGAGCGGAATTTCTAAGTTCGGCGCATGCGCGCCACTGCCGTCGGCTTGAAGCCGACAAGATCCTGACGCAGCCACGCCCCCGGACCTTTTGGGGGCGTGGTTTTAAGGCAACACACACCACACTATAAAAGGGCTGTCCTGACAGCAGTAAGACGCCCTAGTGTGGTTCTTGCTGGTTCCCCTAGTGCTATTTATGTGACATTTGTATTCTCTCCTGGTATTTGACTTTTGGCTACTCTATTTGACTACTCTACTCTCTGGTTCCCTGTACTTTGGCTTGCTTATCGTTATTCCCGTATTCTGTTATCCCTTGACCTCTGGCTATCCCATTTGACTACTCTAACGTGAGTCCGGCCATTCTAAGGTCCGGTATACGTTCTATAGTTAGGTTACACTCTGCGAGAAGGGGTCACTATCGTGACATTACACTAGGGCCATGGACCCTGCAGGTGTTAACCCTCTTGGGCTTGGTACGGACAATAGGTTTGAGGAACTGGACCATCGTATGGACCAGATCGCCCTCGCCGTACAGACATTAATTAACCGCACTGCTTATCTCCAGCCGGAGGAGCAGACTCCTAGTCAGAGACCCCAAGAACATCCCATGGAAGTGCTACCTACAGGCACTTCCAATCAGGCTACAGCACCTCTCAGGTATGGGGGTGATCCTAACGGATGCAGGGGGTTCCTAAACCAGATAAGCATCTACTTTGAACTCCATCCTAGAGCTTACCCTACCGATAGAGCTAAGATTGGGTATATTATCACCTTGTTAGTTGATAAGGCTTTAACCTGGGCTAATCCCTTATGGGAGAATGACAACCCAATAGTCTTTAATTACACTAACTTTGTTGCAGCATTCAGGAGAACTTTTGATACCCCAGGCAGAAAAACGAACGCAGCCAAATCCTTATTACATCTAAGACAAGGTACCCGTTCTCTAGTAGATTATGCTTTGGAGTTCCGTACTTTAGCTGCAGAAGTCAGATGGAACGAACAAGCATTCGTGGATGTGTTCCTAAATGGAGTGTCGGATAGAATCCTAGATGAAGTGGCCACAAGAGATTTACCAGACACTCTAGAGGAGCTAATAACATATTTAGCTCATATTGATGAACGCCTTAGGTATAGGCAGAATACCAGAGAGAGACCTAGGAGAGTACCGGAATGTCTTGCTCTAACCTATCCCTCGTCAGAAACCCCTCCAGAACCCATGCAACAGATAACATCTCCTATTTTTCCTGTAATCCTTGGGTTTCCTTGGTTAGCCCAGCATAATCCGTCGATTGACTGGGAAAAGAGGGAGATTATTAAGCGGGGAGATTCTTGTCACAGCAAATGCATTACTCCGATTAAACCAGTGGGGTTAATCAATATACCTACTATGGAACCATTGACCACCCAAATACCCAACCAATATATTGATCTTAAAGATGTCTTTGAACCTAAAGAGGCAGAAAAATTACCTCCTCATCGTCCCTATGATTGTCCTATTGAATTGTTGCCCGGTACTATGCCTCCACGAGGTACAGTTTATCCCCTGTCGATAGCCGAGAATAAAGTATTAGAGGAGTACATTGCCGAAAACTTAAAGAAAGGGTTTATCACTAAATCTTCATCGCCTGCGGGCGCTGGGTTTTTCTTTGTATCTAAGAAAGAGGGGGATTTAAGACCCTGTATTGATTACAGAGGGTTAAATAAGATTACTATACGTAATGCTTATCCTATTCCCTTAGTGACTGAACTATTTGACAGGTTGAAAGGAGCTACTGTCTTTTCTAAATTAGATTTGCGGGGAGCATATAATTTAATCAGAATAAAAGAAGGGCATGAATGGAAAACTGCTTTGAATACTCGTTATGGTCATTATGAGTATCGAGTTATGCCCTTCGGATCGAGAAATGTTTGTTCCACAAGGAAGAAGTGCATTTCCTGGGATATATCATTTCTAGTACGCGTTTCCAAATGGAACCGAAAAAGTTAGAAGCCATTCAGCAATGGCCCTTACCAGTTGGACTTAAAGCAATCCAACGCTTCTTGGGGTTTGCCAATTACTATAGAAAATTCATTAAAGGATTCTCTTCTATAACAGCCCCTATTTCTGCTATGACGAAGAAGGGCAGAAATCACAGGGAATGGGGTACAGAAGCTAAAAGAGCTTTTGATTCATTGAAAGAAGCCTTTTCCTCAGCACCAGTATTAAGACACCCTGATCCTTCTCGTCCTTTTATACTGGAGGTAGATGCATCCGAGTCAGGGATAGGAGCAATACTATCTCAAAGACCTTCGGATGATCAACCATTGCATCCATGTGGGTTTTTTTCTAAGAAATTAACGGAAACTGAGAAAAGATATGATATAGGGGAGAGAGAGTTGTTGGCAATTATTTCTGCCCTTAAAGAATGGCGATACTTGCTTGAAGGGTCACCCATCCCTGTTACCATTTTTACAGATCATAAAAACCTCTCTTACTTCAGTGAAGCCAAGAAAATGTCTGACAGACAAGTACGTTGGTCTTTATATCTCAATCGTTTCAATTATGTTGTTACATACAGGCCAGGGTCAAAAAATATTAAGGCTGATGCCCTATCCCGCCAATATGAACCTGTTACTTCCTCCAATGAAGTTATGTCCTCTTTAATCCCTCATAATCGTATTGTCGCAACTGTCTATGCTAAAGTCTCATCGGGATTAATAGAGGAGATCTCTACATTCCAAGATCGCACTACCTTGACTGTTCCACAAGGAAAACTATATGTACCATTAGCCTATCGGGATAGAGTACTATCCCTCATGCATGACTCCAAAATGGCAGGGCATCAAGGGATAGATAAAACCACATCATTACTGGCGGAACGGTTCTGGTGGCCTTCCTACAAGAAGGATGTGCGTGAGTTTGTCCTTGCTTGTAATATTTGTTCCACTACAAAATCTCCTAAGGGTTGTCCTATAGGACTCCTCATGCCCTTACCTATTCCGGAGACTCCATGGTCAAGTATTGCCATGGATTTCGTAGTAGACCTACTCCCTTCTAAGAACTACACTGTCGTATTAACGATAATTGACAGATTTTCCAAGATGTCTCATTTGGTCCCTCTTTATAAATTACCTACATCATCTGAACTGGCGTATATATTTATAAGAGAAGTGGTCCGTTTACATGGGGTACCCCATGATATTGTCTCGGATAGAGGCCCTCAATTTATTTCTCGTTTCTGGAAAGCGTTTTGTGGACAGTTGGGTATCAACCTTAACCTTTCCTCTTCTTATCATCCCCAATCTAATGGGGTTACGGAAAGGATGAACAAATGCCTGGAACAATACATCCGTTGTTTCACTTTGGTTCATCAAGATGACTGGGCGGACTTGTTATCATGGGCAGAATTTGCTCACAATCATCATGTCCATGAATCCACTTTACACAGCCCCTTTTTTTTATAAATTATGGGTTTAATCCTACAACTTTACCAAGTTCCATTCATTCTACAGGAGTGCCAAGTGTGGATAACACCGTTAGGAACATGAGGGAGACTTGGTTAGGGGTTAAACAGATATTGACTCAAAGGGCTAGTGTGTACAAAGCTAATGCGGACAGGCATCGGAAACCTGCTCCCACGTTCATGATCGGGGATAAAGTGTGGTTAAGTACCCGTAACATTAGACTTAAGGTCCCATCTATGAAATTTGCTCCCAGATTCATTGGTCCATTTCAGGTTCTCAAACGTGTCAACCCTGTTTGTTACAGTCTTCGTTTGCCCTCTAATATGAAAATACCGAATTCGTTTCATGTCTCACTTCTTAAACCATTAATTTGTAATCGGTTTACTCGTAATACCCCTCCTCCTCTTCCTGAAGTTGTGGAGGGACAAAACGAATATGAAGTGAGGTCTATTTTGGATTCTCGTTTTTCTAGGGGTAAACTTCAATACCTTTTAGACTGGAAGGGTTATGGTCCTGAGGATCGTTCATGGGTGGACGCTTCTGATGTGCACGCCCCTCGCCTGGTTCGTTTGTTTGAAAGGAGGCGTTCTAACCGCCCTGGGGGCGGTCCTTGTGGGGGGGGGTACTGTCACGATACCTTACCTGTCATCCTCGGACCCACGCACTACAGCCTCCTCCTTCACTGAGCGGCACGGCACCTCTGACGCCGGCCGCTCAGACAGAGCGGAATTTCTAAGTTCGGCGCATGCGCGCCACTGCCGTCGGCTTGAAGCCGACAAGATCCTGACGCAGCCACGCCCCCGGACCTTTTGGGGGCGTGGTTTTAAGGCAACACACACCACACTATAAAAGGGCTGTCCTGACAGCAGTAAGACGCCCTAGTGTGGTTCTTGCTGGTTCCCCTAGTGCTATTTATGTGACATTTGTATTCTCTCCTGGTATTTGACTTTTGGCTACTCTATTTGACTACTCTACTCTCTGGTTCCCTGTACTTTGGCTTGCTTATCGTTATTCCCGTATTCTGTTATCCCTTGACCTCTGGCTATCCCATTTGACTACTCTAACGTGAGTCCGGCCATTCTAAGGTCCGGTATACGTTCTATAGTTAGGTTACACTCTGCGAGAAGGGGTCACTATCGTGACAAAAATCAACAGATATGCTGGACCAGGGTTTCTTAGGTATGTCCAAAGGTTGCAACAGACCACAGGGTAAAACATGAGGAGTTTTAAAGCGAGTATATACGTGACAAGTTTGTACTTACTACTTCATATCCTGCCTAAAAGAAACCACCAAAACTGAACAGCAAGGAGATAACTGGTCTTCTTAGTTCCAGGATGGCCGGTGGTCTTGTTATCGTGGCATAAGGCTAGGACCTCTCTACAGAATCCAGAAGGGACGAACAACCTGTGCAATGGAGTCTGACTAGGTGCTTCAATTTGTATGTCTTTTAAAGACCTAATAAGGTCTAAACCAATTTTAAGTTGTGTAACGTCTATTATCTTGTTTATAGGGATAATAGGAGCTACTTCTTCAACTGTGGGAAAGGTTGGTTTGAATTTGTGATGGAAGGTTCCTTGACCCCAGGCTCAAGCTACAAATGACCGTATCTCCAGTCTGTTTTTAACTCATGTTATGCTTTGAACTTTTAGTCTAGTTTTAGTGTCTGACAAGTAAGCATAAATTATTTACCCTCAGCCCCCTTCTTATGTTTTTTTTATAAGGAGCAAGAGGGGTCAGCAAGGAGTAGGAAGAGGCAGCAATGAGTAGGAAGAGGCAGCAAGGAGCAGGAAGGGTCTGCAAGGAGCAAAATGGATCTGCAAGGAGCAAAATGGGTCAGCAAGGAGTAGGAAGAGACAGCAAAGAGCAGGAAGGGTCTGCAAGGAGTAGAAGGGTCTGCAAGGAGCAAAAGGGGGCAGCAAAGAGTAGGAAGAGGCAGCAAAGAGCAGGAAGGGGCAGCAAGGAGTAGGAAGAGGCAGCAAGAAGCAGGAAGGGTCTGCAAGGAGCAGGAAGGGGCAGTGAGGAGTAGGAAGAGGCAGCAAGGAGCAAGCGGGGTCAGCAAGGAGTAGGAAGAGGCAGCAAGGAGAAAGAAGGGGCAGCAAGGAGCAGGAATGGGAAGAAAGGAGCAGGAGGAGTCAGCAAGGAGCAGGAAAGGTCAGCAAGAAGCAGATGGGGGATCACCAAGGAGCAAGAGCGGCAGCAAGGAGTAGGAAGGGTCTGCAAGGAGCAAGAAGGGTCTGCAAGGAGCAGGAAGGGGCAGTAAGGAGCAGGAAGGATCAGCAAGGAGTAGGAAGGGTCTGCAAGGAGCAGGAGGGTAAAGTAGAAGGAGCATAAATTAGCAGGAAGGGGCAACAAGGAGCATGAGGGGTCAGCAAGGAGTAGGAAGGGGCAGAAGGATGGGGTAGGGATGGTCTGCAAGGAGCAGGAGGGGTCACCAAGGAGTAGGAAGGGGCAGCAAGAAGCAGAAACAGTCTGCAAGGAGCACGAGGGGTCAGCAAGGAGTAGGAAGAGGCAGCAAGGAGCAGGAAGGGTCTGCAAGGAGCAAAAGGGGTCAGCAAGGAGTAGGAAGGGTCTTCAAGGAGCAGGAAGGGGCAGCAAAGAGTAGGAAGAGGCAGCAAGGAGCAGGAAGGGTCTGCAAGGAGCAAGAGGGGTCAGCAAGGAGTAGGAAGTGACATCAAGAAGCAGGAAGGGTCTGCAAGGAGTAGGAAGGGGCAGCGAGGAGTAGGAAGAGGCAGCAAGGAGCAGGATGGGTCTGCAAGGAGCAAGAGGGGTCAGCAAGGAGTAGAAAGAGGCAGCAAGAAGCAGGAAGGGTCTGCAAGGAGCAGGAAGGGGCAGAAGGGAGCAGGGAGGGGCAGTAAGGAGCAGGAAGGGGCAGCAAGGAGCAGGAAGGGCCAGAAAGGAGCAGGATGGATCAGCAAGGAGCAGGAAGGGGCAGCAAGGAGCAGGAAGGATCAGCAAGAAGCAGGAAGGATCAGCAAGAAGCAGGAAGGGGCAGCAAGGAGCAGGAAGGGGCAGAAAAGAGCAGGAAGGGTCAGCAAGAAGCAGGACGGGTCACCAAGGAGCAAGAGGGGTCAGCAAGGAGTAGGTTGAGGCAGCAAGAAGCAGGAAGTGTTTGCAAGGAGCAGGAAGGGGCAGAAAGAATCAGAAGGAGCACAAAGGTAAAGTAGGAGAAGGAAAAGAAAGGGTCAGCAAGGGGCTGGAAGGGGCAGAAAGAAGCACAACAGTAAAGGAGCAGAAATAAGCAGCAAGGAGCAAGGGGGTTCAGCAAGGAGTATGAAGAGGCAGTAAGAAGCAGGAAGAGTCTGCAAGCAGCAGGAAGGGCAGCAAGGAGAAAGAAGGGGCAGCAAGGAGCAGGAAGGGGCAGAAAGAATCAGAAGGAACAGAAAGGGTCAGCAAGGGGCTGCAAGAAGCTGGAAGGGGCAGAAAGAAGAAGGAAGAGTCTGCAAGATGCAGGAAGGGTCTGCAAGGAGCTGGAAGGGGCAGCAAGGAGAAGGAAGGGTCTGCAAGGAGCAGTAAGGGCCTGAAAGGAGAAGGAAAGGTCTGTAAGGAGCAGTAAGGGCCTGAAAGGAGAAGGAAAGGTCTGCAAGGAGCAGGGAAAGGGATCAGAAAAAGAGAAAGGAGCAGAAGGGCGCAAAAAAGAAGAAAGTAGCAGAAAGGTAAAGGAGCAGAAGGAGCCTCAGAAGAAAAAGAAGATTGTGTCAAATGAAGGAGAAGAAAATGAGATTGGAGCACTTCATTCTGGACACCACATCATAACGCGTTGGTCCCTGGGCCTGGCAGGGAAACTTTGGACCTTCTCATCTCTCCAGGTAAAAAACATATCAGTGTTAATGTGTTCACTTGTATTTACTGAGTGTCGGGAAACACAGAGGGCCGCTGGGTAGGGGTGCCGCTGATTGGCTAGAGGGTCAGCTGGCACTCTAAGCCAATCAGTAGCTCCCCATTCATAAAAACGTAGAACATGTTTATGAATTGAGAACTTGCGATTGGCTTAGAGCGTCAGCTGACCACTCTAGCCAATCAGCGGCATCCATGCCTGACGTCAATCTGCACTTCCTGACACTCCGTTTAAGAAGCCGAATATCACTGAGCGACCTGGAGATCTGGAACTGGAGGTAAACCATTTGAGAGTGGTTTCATCCCTTAAAGGAAAGAGCATGCCCAGGGGCCTCCTTGCATCATAGCATTTTCATTTAGATGAAGTTGTTATGGTGACCAGAATATTTCTTTCATTTGATTAAAGGAACACTATAGTGTCAGGAATAAAAATATTCCTGACATCATAGTTGTGAAAACGCTATTCACCCTGGCTTTATGTGAAAATGACTATGCTCCTTCTCTTTCATGACACTGTCAAAAAGGGGCCAAGCATGGATGCCCTTACAATTATGCCCCCCCCCACCCCCCCGGAAAAATTTCTGGGACACCCATGACCACGAGTATTGTACCCTATGATGGCTCAAGTAGCCCATGGACCTACACATTTATCCAAGATGAACATGAACTGTATAGTGAATACCCATTGGGTGGCACCTGGATTTACTGTTGTAGCAGCTAAGCATACCCAAGCTTGCATGATTTGTGCTAGGAACAACCCCAGGCAGGCTGTCAAAACACCAGGTAAACATATCCCAAGGCCATTTTACCTGTTTCAGAGACTGCAGATAGACTATATTCAACCGCCTAAGGTAGGAGTGTATGAATATGTGTTGGGGTGCATTGATATCTTTTCAGGTTAACCTGAGAGTTTACCCAGTGTCGAAAGCCACATCAAAGGTCACAGAAAGTAAGCTTCTAAAGGAACTGGTATGTAGATACGGGGTACCTGAAGTGATTGAAGTGACAAAGGTAGCTATTTCACTGGGGAAAAAATGCAAGAAATAATGAAGGCACTAGGGATCAGTCAGGCCTTTCTATACCCCTTACCACCCCCAAGATACAGGGAAGCCTTGGACTGAATGCCTTCACCTAGCACTCTTCTCTATGAGATTCACCCCTTAGACAAGAAATGACCTATCCCATTTTGAGATTTTGTTTGGATGTGCCCCCAAGACAGGACTCTATTTCTCCCAGACACTCCAATTACAACATGGTAACATGACTTCCTATGTCCAGACCCTCCATAAAAAGTTAGGGCAGGTGCATAAACAAGTGTTTGATTCTATTCCAGATCCAAACTCCAGTTCTACCACTCATAAACTATAACCTGGAGATTAGGTAGTGATAAAAAGACACGTGAGAAAAGGGCTTGAGCCAAGATTTGATGGTCCCTTCCAAGTGTTGCTAACCACAGCCACCTCAGTGAAACTAGAAGGAAAAGTCACGCCAGTCACTGTAAACAAGTCACTCCGACTGATCCACTGACATGAAGCTTTTCATATCCTTTATTATTGCATGCTCTGTTCATATATGCTACTCTGACTTGAGACCTGAAGATAATAATGCATGGCAGGGAAAAATATGGATGCAGATAGCAAAGGCTTTTAAGCTAACCTCCTTTTGCCTCAACCCTCGCCTCAGTACTGAAAATGCATACACTCTTGTCTAATAGCTGTCCCTACCCCATCTCACTCTTGGAGAAGTACCTACATACCCATAGACCCCATAAAACTCTACAACTACATTCTTATGCTTTCAACCCACTGGTAGGCAAGCCCCCACTAGCCCTTAAGACAAATAATGTGACAGCTGCTGAACTATGTTGGTCTTTTTCATGTAATTGTTCAAGAGACCCTGTGACGGACCGCCTGACACCCCAACCGGGTACCTCCGTCTGTCGCTGCTTTCTAGTACTTGTGAGTACCATAATCACTGCACTGGAACACAATAA
Organism: Pelobates fuscus; assembly: GCF_036172605.1. Classification (NCBI taxonomy): domain Eukaryota; kingdom Metazoa; phylum Chordata; class Amphibia; order Anura; family Pelobatidae; genus Pelobates; species Pelobates fuscus. The sequence goes on from NC_086318.1 coordinate 240,081,475, forward strand.
CACCCGTAAACCCCACGAACTGGACCCAAGACCAGGATCCAGCTTCCAGTGGGTAGACCTCTCCTAATCCAGAGAGCGTAGCAGGAACAGCTCTTCGAAGAGCTAGTGATTATATTCAGGGGAGTATTGTGATATTGCAATCCCCAGAGTGTATGTAGTTCTCCAATCCTCCCAAACATGAGCCAAGACTTCATGAAGGGTTAAAGCATTCTGTTTAATGGAAGCCAGAGCTGGCCTTTTATGCAAGTCCTCAAGCAATGTGTATGCCCACATGGACCTTGCTGGGGACAGGGACACAAAGCTTACAAACCAATCAGAACAGTAATTAAATGTACGACACTCCCATAACAAACATACAATCTGCCTGTGAGATAATTGAGTCAGATACTGTATTAACCCAATTATCTCCAGGCAGAAAAAACACATATTTTACAAAACCCCAAAAGTATCCCAAAACACAACATATCCTCATATGTTACATCTCCTGCTAGCCCTGATCTGGGTGAACAACATATCCAAAAATCACCCAGATCAGTTCAGGGGTTCAGGAATTGTCTGGAAGTCTTATTTTTGACCGACTGTGCACATGGTCCCATGCCCCAAATAGTTCCAGAGAATTAGTGCTAAAGGTCAGTCTCTCTGTCTGGAGTACAAAAGTACATACTTCACATGAACAGAGTCTTTTAAAGTGCATTGGGCAAGGTATATTGCAGGGCCCATAGTCCTGAGGCAAGAGGCTGGCCAGCAGGCCCCTCAAAGAACCAGTGACAAAGTTACTTTCGTCACAGACCCTAATACTAAATCCCTGTTTTGCCCCACATGGTGGAAAAATACCACGAATTGTAGAGCACTGAGCACCACTATGAAATGTACCCAAACTCACCAAGTTATGAGTTACCATCACCATGTCTATCTCCATAAAGGATGGACTTTCTCCTGTGGAAAGGATACTTATGTTTATGTCCCAGGTAACATTACATGCAGGGGCGGGCTGGGCTGGGGGGCAGGGAGGCAATTGCCCCCCAGGTCGACCTAAATTATTTTAGGACTGGCCGCTACAGGGCTGGCCCTTTAAATGCTGCAGCCGCCTGAGTGCTCAGGTGGCTGCAGCACAGCTTCTCCCCTCCCCTGTAGCGTGGCCGAGCTCCTCTACGGTCCGCGGTGCCCGGCCGGACTGATAGGAAGGTGCACAGGTCCTGTCAGTCCGGCCGGTTACAGGAAACATAAACTCCGCGCGGAACATGAGTTTCTGTTTCCTGTAACTGGCCGCACTGACAGGAAGTGCACATTGAGCGTGCACCTTCCTATCACTCTGGCCGGGCACCGCGGACCGGAGAGCAGCTCGGCCACGCTATGGGGGGGGTGTAAGAAGTAGGAGGGGGGAGTAAGAAGAGGGAGGTGGGGGAGTAAGAAGGGGGAGGTAGGGTAAGAAGAGGGGATGGAGGGAGTAAGAAGGGGAGGTGGGGTAAGAAGAGGGGGTGGGGGAGTAAGAAGAGGGGGTGGGGGAGTAAGAAGGGGGAGGTGGGGTAAGAAGAGGGGGAGGGAGAGTAATAAGGAGGGGAGATAAGAAGAAGAAGGGGGAGTAAGAAAAAGAGAGGGGAGTAAGAAGAAGAAGAGTGGGGAGTAAGAAGAATGGGGTAAGAAGAAGAAGGGGGAGTAAGAAGAAGAAGAAGGGGGGAGTAAGAACAAGAAGAGGGGGCAAGAAGAAGGGAGGGAGCAATAAGAAGGGGGTAAGAAGAAGGGGGAGCAATAAGAAGAGGGGGAGCAATAAGAAGAAGGGGGAGTAATAAGAAGAAGGGGAAGCAATAAGCAGAAGGGGAAGCAATAAGCAGAAGGGGGAGTAATAAGAAGAAGGGGGAAGCAATAAGAAGAAGGGGGAGTAAGAAGAAGAAGGGGGAGTAAGAAGAAGAAGGGGATAAGAAGAACAGGTGGAAGAGTAAGAAGAACAAGGGGGAGTAAGAAGAACAAGGGGGAAGTAAGAAGAACACAGGGAGGAGGGGGGGTAAGAAGAACACAGGGGGGGTGAGGAGAGCACAGGGTGGGTGGGTGAGTGTGAGAAGAGACCGCTAGGGGAGGGTGGGGGAGAGGAGAGACCACTTAGGGGCAGGGGAGAGCTCTAAGGGACAGAAGGGACAGCTCTATAGGACATGGGGCAAGACAGGGAGCTCTTTCACACTACGTACACACACTACGTACACACACACACACACACACACAATGCATCCCTACACATACAGAAACACAACATGCTTCCCTTACACACAGAGAAACACACAATGCATCCACTACACACACACACACACACACACACACACACACACAATGCATTTATAATAATGGCCAAAATTAATTTCAAAATCAAAACTTAAACAAATAAATAGAAATATTAGGGAAGATAAATAAATACATTATAATAAATATAAATACCATCCTAGAAACTTTTGATGTAGATATTAAGGAGAAACTTTGAATTAATAATAAAAGAGGTATAGATATTTAGGATTTATGCAATAAATACTAAAAAGATATATATAATCAGAAAATTATACAAAAATGGTATTTTAAAATTATTTAAATAGTTATAAAAAAGTTATAAAAAAACATAAATATAATATATATATATATATATATATATATATATAAAATTAAAAGATCTAAAAATTAAAAAAGGGAAAAAAGCAGAAAAATATTAGAAAAAAGGTCCTTCATACATATTTATTAATTTCAAAGTCAACATTAAGTCCACGTGGTGTCATAGTGTCAAATTCATACATCCAATTCATTTCTGCTAAACCTAAAATATGATCCTTATTCCCCCCTCTCCAATGGACTTTGATCTGATCTATGCCCATGAATTCTATATCTTTTGGATCCCCATTATGGACCTCTAAAAAATGATTAGATACACTGTGATTAATAAATTTGAGTTGAATATTATATATATGCTCCCTAATTCTAGTTTTTAGAGTATGTGTAGTCATAAAGGACTTAATCTGATATTCCCTTTTAGTCACAGGGGATAAAAATTGTGCAATTTTCTTGTTTTTGTTAGACCTAAAAGAACATCCTCTGCATGTACCATAATAGTGTAAACCTTTACTTCCTTTTAGGAAATTACCATCTAAAAAACTCCTAGTTAAAATTTGTTTAAAATTACTCGCTCCTCTAAAAATAAATCTAGGTTTAGTTTCTAATAAAGGAAGTACATCAGGGTCTTCTTTAAGCACATACCAATGTTTTTTAATCACCTTTTGTAGTGCAAAATTATTAGAACTAAAATTGAAAATAAGAGGAAATTTTTCTTCTCCTTCTTTCCCATTTCTATTTTCTAAGTTATCCTTGGTTTTATATTTTAGAAGTACTTGTCTCTCCTTCTCTGCAATTTCTTTCTCGATTTTTTCCAAATTTTCCTTTTTGTATCCTTTTTCAATAAATTTTCTTTTTAAAATATCTGCCTGTTTAAAAACCTCCTGTTCTTCAGTACATTTTCTCTTCATCCTTAAAAGCTGACCCTTAGGTATATTGCTTAGCCACGGCCTAAAATGACAACTTTTTAAATCTATGAAGCTGTTGACATCAACAGTTTTAAAAAAAGTTTTACTCTTAATAACATTATTGTCTATATAAATTAGGAGGTCTAAAAATTTAATCTGCTCTCTACTAATTTCATAAGATAAATTAATATTACAAAAGTTCGGTTAAGAGAAATAATAAATTGTTCTAAAGACTCCCTACTTCCTTTCCATATAATAAAAATGTAATCTATATAACGTTTATATAGGACCAGACTTGCCCCAATGTCCTCTCTAGAGAAAATAGACTTTTCCTCCCAAAAAGACATAAAGAGGTTCACATAACTTGGGGCAAATCTGGTCCCCGTGGCTGTACCTAAAATCTGAAGATAAAATGTATTTTCAAACCAGAATTTTTTTTTTTAATATAAAATCTATTGCTTTGATTAAAAATTCAATTTGCTGATCATCCATATCTTCTGATTTTTTTAAATAAAATTTTTTTGGCCTCACATCCCTTTTCGTGTTTAATTATTGTGTACAGATTTTTCACGTCACATGTGGCCATGATATAGCCTTCTTGCCAAATAAAATTATCCAAAATTTGAAAAGACTCATCGTGTCTTTTAAATATGCTGGGCATTCGGTCACTTTTTTCTGTAAAAAGTAGTCTATGTACTGTGATAGAGGTGACAACAACAAACCTATTCCAGACACTATTGGCCTACCAGGAGGGTCAGTGGCGTCTTTGTGAATCTTGGGTTGAACATAAATTACAGGTATCCTTGGGTATTTAAGGTCTAAAAACTCATATTCTTTTTAGTTAAGATCCCTATCTCTAACCCTTCATTTAAAAACTTCTTATAATTTAATTTAATCTCGGGGAGTGGGTTATTTACAAGTTCTTTGTATGTTTTATCATCTCCAAATTGTTTATAAATCTCCTGTAAGTATTTTCCTTTTTCCCACACAACAACACCCCCTCCCTTATCAGCTGGTTTAATGATTATGGATTTATCTTCTTTCAAATCTTTCAAAACTATCTTTTCTTCCTTTGTAAATTTTTCCTGATATTTATTAATTGGCTTAATCTTTTTAATATCCTTCGAACATAACTTCTCAAATGTTCGCATTACATCTGATTTACAATTTATCGGATAAAAGGAAGATTTATTTTTCAAATTAGTATGAATAAAATTATTATCTGTATCTAAAACTCTTTCTGGTTTTGAAGTATTGTTAAAAAACTTTTTAAGATATAATTTTCTTAAAAATCTATTTAAATCTAAAAAGGAGTCAAATTTATCCAAATTGCAACTAGGAGAAAACTTAAAACCCTTTTTAAAAATGCTTATATGTGCCTCTGTTAAAAAAATTTCAGACAAATTAAAAACCCTAAAATTGTCTGATTCCTTATTAGTACTCATTTTCTCCAAAAGCTTTCGTTTCTCCTCTTTTTTTCTTTCTCCTTGATTTCTATTTCTTCCTCTTCTAGTTCTCCTGATCTCTTGAGAGGAGTATGTATTTTTCTCCTCTCCCTTATTTCTAAAAGTCTTCCTCCTAAAAAATCGTCTTTTTCTTGGTGATTTTTAAGGTGTTCAAATCTATTGGATGTTGAGACTATTTCATTTATTTCTGGAGTCCATCTAGTAAATGGTTTATTATTCTCATCTCTTTTACTATGTCATCTTGATCTCCTAGATTTAACTTCTATCCAATCCTCCTCTTCTTTTGGATACTGTCTAATTGGATTTCTAACCTCCTTTTCGGGCCATGATTTCCACCCTCGATTTGATCTCTGAACAGGTCCAGAATAAAATTGTTCTTTATTATCAAAATATTTGTTTCTCTTACTTTGTCTTGAAGAGAAAGGCAATTTTAGATTTTTTTCTTTTTTGATTATTATTCTTTTGGGGGGGTTTAATCTGCCCACTTTTATAGTCCACCTGGTCTCGTTGAAGTTTCCTTTTTTATTTTCAATAACTATACATTCAATATTTTTTATTTTCTTAATCATTACATCTATAATGTCATTAAGCTCCTCCATATTTTTAAAAGGTTCTAAACAAGACTGCATCTCTTTAATAGAAATATCCAATTGATGCAAAACTTGGGATTTTTGCTCTACCAGAACCCCCATCATGTGCTTTGAAAAGGATTCTAGAGAGTTATTCCAAATCTTCATAAATACCGGATTATCTTGGTCAGAAGTTGGGAGTTTGTGAAACCGAAAGCCCCTTGGTGTAATTTGAAGGGTGGTATATTTTTCTAACATAAAGACCTCCCATTTTAGTTTCATCTCCTTAATTAGGAGTCGCTCTAATTGTATACATATGGTGTCTAAATCATTTGTTCTAACAAGATTCCACCTTTGTCTATGGTTTCACCTGAGAACTTTGTTTCCAAATATTCAAGCCATCCTGACCTTAATTGTCCAATGGACATGTTTAGGAAAAATCCACCAAAAAGTGGCTAATAAAAATAGATAAAATACAATACAATGGTGAGAAATTCCTAAAGAAAGTGATGGTGCTACAATCACCTTAGTGGAGCCACAGAAACCACTAAATAAATACAAGTATCAATATAGAAAATGTGCCCAAATGTAGATTATGCTAACGCAGTGTACCTATTATCTTAATTTTATTAAGGACAGGAGGCAAGTATTTTGCATTAAACTCTCTTTACTAAACTCCAGCAGCACAGATTTAACAATAAAGTTTAGTGAAAAAAACATTGCAACAGGTTATAAAAGGCCCCTCCCCCTATATCTCCACCTCTTTCTTTGATGCGATATAACAAGAAACACATCCTTTAAATACAATAAACAATGATAACAACGAAGATTCAGACTGTAAACGATCCGAATCCCGAATGGATGTTTTTTGTAGAGTGTGAAGACGATCCCATGTATTGATCCATGAAGATGAATCAAACTGAAAAGAAACAAGATGTGAAAGGGATTTGGAAATTAACTGTTTGTCATAAATACATTAATATATAAGTATATATATATATATATATATATATTATATATATATATATATATATATATATATATATATATATATATATATATATACCATATATACTCGAGTATAAGCCAAGTTTTTCACATTTTTTGTGCTGAAAAACCCCAACTCGGCTTATACTCGAGTCAATAGTCTGTATTATGGCAATTTGCATTGCCATAATACAGACTGGGGGCTGTGGGGGCTGTCAGAGCTGTAACTTACCTGTCCTGCAGCTCCTGTCAGCTCCCTTCTCCTCCGCGGCGGTCCGTTCAGCACCTCGGTCAGCTCCCAGTGTAAGTCTTGCGAGTGCCGCGTGTCTTGCGAGACTTACAGTGTGAGCTGACAGAAGAGCTGCACGGACGGCGCGGAGGAGAAGGGAGCTGACAGGAGCTGCAGGACAGGTAAGTTACAGCTCTGACAGCCCCCCTCTCTCCCCCACTGAACTGCCAATGCTGGACCACCAGGGAAGGAGAGCCCCCCTCCCTGCCATATATCAAGCAGGGAGGGGGGACGAAAAAAATATATATTAATAATAATAATTAAATTAAATAATAATACAAAAATAATAATAATAATTAAATTAAATGCAAAATAATAATAAATAATAATAAAAAAATAATAATGAAATTAAATAAAAAATAATAAATAATAAAAAAAATTAAATAATAAAAAAATAAAAAAAATTGCCCACCCCCCACCAAGGCTCTGCAACACACACACACACACACACACACACACACACACACACACACACACACACACAATGCACTCATACACACACACTGCACTCATACACACACTGCACGCATACACACACATCACTCATACACACACACTGCATTCATACACACCCACTGCATTCATACACACACTGCATTCATACACACACACTGCATTCATACACACACACTGCATTCATACACACACACACTGCATTCATTCACACACACTGCATTCGTACACACACACACACTGCATTCATACACACGCTGCACTCATACACACGCTGCACTCATACACACGCTGCACTCATACACACACGCTGCACTCATACACTCACGCTGCATTCATACACTCACGCTGCATTCATACACTCACACTGCATTCATACACTCACACTGCATTCATACACACACACACTGCATTCATACACACACACACTGCATTCATACACACACACTGCATTCATTATACACACACTGCATTCATTCTACACACACTGTAAATAAATATTCAATTAATATATTTTTTTTAGGATCTAATTTTATTTAGAAATTTACCAGTAGCTGCTGCATTTCCCACCCTAGTCTTATACTCGAGTCAATAAGTTTTCCCAGTTTTTTGGGGTAAAATTAGGGGCCTCGGCTTATATTCGGGTCGGCTTATACTCGAGTATATACGGGTATATATTATTTTTTTTATTATTTATTTTACTTTTTTATTTTTTTCAAATTGTATGTCAAAAGTAATCATAACAAATAATTAATCGGAATTTCAATATGCATGATATAAAATAAATCACATAATAATTAAATAAACAAGCCCACCCTGAATTCAAATATTTACTGAAGTAACCAATGAATCATAGAAACAGGGATAGGAAAAAAGGTGTGAAAATACTTGCCACCTGTCCTTAATAAAATTGAAGATTATAGGTACCCTGCATTAGCATAATCGCATAATCTACAATGTTATAACAAGGCAGGAGGCTTCATATTTTGCATTTTTAAAGCTGTGGAAGAAAAGCAAAAGAAGCATGAGAAACCTGACGGAAAGAAAAAACACGGAATGTACTTTCTCTAGCCCAGTCTGCGGATCTCAATATGTTGTTAGGCGAAGCACCAGCCGGAAAAACCTTCTGTGTGGCTGTGCCCTGAACCGACTGTGCGCCAAAACAAGAGCCTACACTTGCTAGAGATATCAGCCAGCAAATGAATATGCTCTACATATCCTAGTAATGTTTCCACCACGCAGAGGCGGGGAACAGTCCAAAAACGGAATAAGAGACAGAGAAAAGGTCCGTCTTAGTCTGACACGAGATAGAAAACTGCATACCTTTCAGAGTGAAGGAAAAACCATCCTCGTCGAACGTTTGAACGTCCGCAACCCGTCGAAAAGAAAAGACACAAAAGTGTAAGTTTCACTGAGAGTAAGCGCAAAGACAATTCCATAATGTATGGCCATTCACTAAAAAAATATAAAACTAGATCCATGTCCCACATCCGCAAGTATTTGGGAGCCGGTGGTTTAGACAGGCGAATCCCCCTCAGAAGGTGACATACAAGAGGAGTTCTGGCCTATAGCAGTGCCCTGTAGGGGAACAAGAGTCGTCGTGATAGCCGAACGCGTAACATTGATAGAGTGATACGACTTGCCTGTCGAAAAAAGATGGTATAAGAAATTTAGTACGGCAGTAAAAGGTGCCGTAAAGGGATCGAGATCCCTCTCCATACACCAATTACTCCATCCTGTCCATGTGGTGCCGTAGCTCCTTCTAGTGCCTGGGGCCCAAGAGTCCCCTAGTAGTTCCTTTGTTGATGGTGATAAGCAATCAACCAACCCGGATCCCTTGAAGCCATCCAGGCCACTAGGTCCAAGTTTCTTTGGAGGACCAGTGGATGCAATTCCCCTTGGGTGTTCGTCAATAGATGCGGTAAGGATGGTAGTAGGAGGGGTTGATAGTTCCAGTATATCTGGACACAATACTTTACTCTGCCACTGGGGAGTGATGAGTTACAGAGTGATCTTGTGGATCCATATGTGATGAAGGACTCTAGCCAACCTAGAGAAAGGAGGAATAGCATGAGCTCACTAGAACGTCCAATTCTGAAGTAAGACGTCCACTGCCTCGCACTCTGAATCCAGAAGCAGCTGAAATATCTCTGTAACAGACTGTTGGTCCGGGATGCAAATAGGTCCAACTAGAGCTGTCCTGGTAAAGTCATCATAGTGCGGAATATCGTAATGTTTAGTCTCCAGTCGGTGACGGCCCTCCAGTCTGCCTGTAATGTGATGTTGCGGGTAGGCAGAATCGGTATATGCCTCCGTGAGGTCCTGGGATTGTGCTCCACCCAAGTGGTATATGTATTGAACCGGCGATATGTTGTCCATGCAGAGGAGTATGCAGCAATTTGATACATTTTTGGCCAGCCTGCAAATTGCAAACGATCCTGCGATCAGTTCCAGACAGTTCATGTGGAGACTTGACACCTCTTCGGCCCATGGTCCACCAGTGGAAGCACCCCATCCCCCTAGACTCTCATCTGATTCCATGATGAAATCCGGCATGTTTCTGAAAATCGCTCCGCCAGTCAGTGCCTGCATGTGAAGTAACCACCAATGTAGTTCTGTCCTTACTTCTGGTGTAACTAGAATCCAATGGTCATCAAAGAGTGGCCAGTCCATAAATAATGCACGTTCAGCCTTTGCATAGCTCTTTGGTGCAGTGGACCTGGAAAAAAAATCGCCTAAATGGATGAGGATAGAAGTTCCACCACTGGAGCCAGGATCCGTAGAGGGATGGAGTCCTTGCATAGAATACACCTGAAATCTCTGTGAATGGCTTTGCTTTTTTTGTGTCCGGTAAGCGAAAGACACGTGGTTGAATCGATCTCAAATCCTAGGAATTGTATCACCTGAGAAGGTGTGAGAGCTGATATCTTCTTGTTCACAAGGAATCCCAGTGATTCCAGAACATACACTATGAATTCCATCTGCGGGTGCAGTCTGGGGATGCAATCACAAAAGATCAATATGTCGTCCAGGTAGACCAGACAATGGATAACTTGTGATCATAGGTGAGCCATTACCAGTTTCAGAAGCCTGGTGAAGCATCATGGTGCCGAGCCGAGTCCGTATGGTAGGCATGTGAATTGACAAGCATGGTCCTGCCAGAGGAACCTCTGGAAGCATCTGCTCTCTGTTGTCACGGGCACGGAGAGATAGGCATCCTTCAGAAATAGACATGTGAACCAATCATTGGCCATAAGAAGATTCCCGTAACAGATGAGTACCTTCCATTTTGAAATGGCAATATACTACAAAGTCAATAAGGTGACATAATTTGATGACTGGGCGGTAGTCCCCTGTCTTTTCATGACCACGAATATATTGCTAAAGGATTATGGAGGAGGTATTTGGTGTCTGGGACCTGTGTGCTAGAAGCAACTGGTGGTGCATCTTCTCTTCCGACCGGACCTGACAAAAACACCCCTGCCAGGGTTAGAGCATAACACTTGTCTCAACGATGACTGTGCTTCGTTGAGTGTGGTGACGAGATTCACATGCTTTAAGTTCAGTGATAAAAAGCTACCAAATTATAAACCATTTCCAATGGTCCTAGTCCTCTCTTCCCCAGATCCAAGAGCTTGTTGTCAATTTTTAAAAGAGCCCATTCCCACATATGGTTTGGATCCAGTGGGGTGTTGCGTGAGAGCCTGTGGTGTAGGCAGGTTCTTTGCCAGGGGATCCAACATGTCCAGGAGTCTATCCTGTGTAGCCTTCAGCCACTTTTCTATCCCCTTACAAGGGCCTCGTCCCGTCCGGTCCACGAAGACCACTTTAGTGGTATGAAGCTCCGGGGTGACACCTACTTTATCCTGGAGAATCGGACGAGGGCATTCTGTGCGAAGGCGTGCACGTAACTCCTTCACCAAAGGCTTTTGTAGCCAAAATGCACATATTGTGAGAGATGGCCCGGAAGGCACCAGTCGTGAGTTCTCAGGTGTCGTACTGCGCGTGGATCAAATAGGGACAAGCTCTGGGTGTCAATGAACACGTCTTCATCGGTGTTCGGAAGATTGTGATTACCCTTTCGATGTGGGGAATGCTTCACAATGTATTCTTTAATGTAATGTGGTTCAGTACCCATTATCGTGCCAGTCGTCTTCATCAGAAGTTGAGCTGTCTGCTCGCCATTCGTCCACTATCGCCATAGTAGGTGAATTCAGACAAGATCCTTGAGTGGAGCCTTCCCTTCAGACCTCCTGGTTATGGGGCTGGCACCTTTCCACCCTCTAGACAGAGAGTGCCTTTCCCACTGACGCTGTTACTGCAGCATTTATCATGCTTTGTAAATCTTGAGTTGGGGTCAGATATCGTGCCACAAGGTTCCTGTAATGGCAGAAGGGGATACTTGTGAGCAATACATGTGCACCATGTAATGTTGCAGGGTGTCCGGCTCCTAATATAACTTGGGCTCACCCAGAATTTGAGTGAAAAATATAATATGCACAAAGTGGTTTGAGTGCCAAATGAGAGGCGGTCACCCTCCAACGACCAGTGCCAGTGGTTGTGTATTTAAATAAATAAGGGGGGGTCACCCCTGTATCATCACCTAGGTTTAGACGGGTACCATGGAGGGGGTCACCCTCAACGAAAGCTGCCCACCTATTGGTCGTGGCGTGTGAATGTGAGGTACACCCCAATTATATAGCTGAGCTGTACCTCTGCGACATCAAGTAACTTGAACAGTGTTAACATATAAGTATAGGCACTCAAGTACGTGGTGGTTCACCCCAGCAATAATAGGGGGGTCACCCTCAATATAATGTAGCGATTGGTGGCTAGAAATGATGTCAGGAAGGCAGTTCTGGTAAGGAGTCACATGGTACCTATAATATTAAATCCTCCTCTATTTGCATAGTAGAACCTCTACTGGCTAGGGTGCATGGAGGTCACCCCATCTGTAAGGGGCGGTCACCCCTGTTAGAATTTGTTTGCCATGGAATGGTCAGTGTATATCTTGCCTGGGGGTCACCCCTATTGATGTAGTGTTAATAACACCAATGGAAGCACATGCTTGAATGGGGAGTCACCCCGGTAGTGAGGGGGTCATCCCTATGATCAGTAATCCTCTTGGAATGTATTCAAGTTAAATAGACATTTATATTCTTTTAAAAGGTTGAAGTTCACTCTATTTGGTGAATATGCAGAACGAGGTCTGAATCAATTATAAGCAGGCAGTATGTACAGTACACACAGAGAGAACAGTAATGTAGAATCCATTTTAGTACATGTGTGAGAAAATGGATATGAAGCAGGCCAGATCGTAGGACTCATGACCTGGCAGTTGCAGCCTGCCAGTACAGTGATAATGCCCCACACTCCCACCCCACCCGCACTACCCCTCCTTCTAGCCCAAGAAACCGCTTAAACCGTGGCATAATCACAGCAAAAATGAAGCGACACACAACACTGTGGGAAGAGTGAAATGGCAGGAGAGCCTGAAAGAACAGGTCCCTGCCTGAGAGCAGGGTCAGGGCAACAGGAAGATGTAAAAAACAGGAGAAATAGAGAATGACTGAGAATGAGGGCAAGACAGATTGTAGAGGGAGCAGGGGAATGATATAAAATAATTCTGATCAAATTCAATGTAGCATAAAACAATATAAGATAATTGAGCTGAGAACAAATTACTCTGACCTGGGCCTAGGCTGGAACAGCAAAGAAAGAGGAAGAGATACAGGGGGAGGGACCTTTTATGGCCCTGTTGCAATGTTTTTTTTCACTAAACATTATTGTTAAATCTGTGCTCCTGGAGATTAGTAAAGAGAGTTTAATGCAAAATACAAAGCCTCCTGTCGTCTTATAAAATTTGATTTACCTGTATGTAGTGCAAACATCAAATAAAAATTTGTCATCTCAAGTTGATATAAGATAATTACTAAAACTTGTGTTGATATTTCATTGTTAAACCTAATAATTATGGTTTAAATGTTCTAGACCAATAGCTTGTAACAATTTATTTTCCCAAGAGGGTGTTCATAATATATCTTGATTCATTACGAGTGGCAATAAGTATAACCTTCTCATGCCGATTATTCACATTTTTATTTATGTTTATTCTTCTGCATGATAAGAAAAGCAGATTGGGCAGTTTTATGCCCATTAACTCATATTTACAGCAATGGAGAATTAATGGGATAAAACAGTCAGATTCGCTCTATTTCTTATGATGAATAAAGCTGAGATATCTTGTTATTTTAGTCCTTTGTAAAGCATTACACAAAACATGGGGGAAATAACATTTGGCTCAATGCTTAAATCCAATTCCCACCAAACAATATATTCTAACTCAAAAAAAAAATAATAGGATTTAAGTATACATTATGATTACTGCTTTTTCATTAAAACAAAGTCATTTAGCTGCTGTCATTTTGTATTTATGTGTGACCTATATACTTGGTTACATGCCAGACTGAAATAATAATTATTGCAAAAACTGCAGTACTAATGCAAATACAATTTGGTGAGTTATAATTGTTCTGCAATATATTTAATATATGTATGATATATAATTTAACTTGATGAGATAAAATTAGAAACCTATAGTCTGCCATCCGCCCCACCCCCGCTAACCCCAGTTACCCAGTTAGCCCACGTTGCCAGGAACCTCCCCCAACCCAGTCACTCCCTTTCCCCCTTGGGGGCCCCAGGAGCACCCAGACAGCCCTGTACCCCGCACCCCGACTACTAAACCCAGGCCTGGCACCAGGACCCCCATTCCTGCCCAAGGGTCCTCAGAGGGACCCCCTGCACTCACCTGCATTGATGAGGGCTGGCTACGTGTGGCCCTGGAGACGGCACCACCGCTCCCGACATCTCTACCAGGGGCTGCCCTCCTGGGCCATGACAATGTCCTGTGCGAGCATCCAGGTGGCCCACCGTCGCCCACAGTGGCCCCCGCTCTAAGAGCAGCTCCGTCCGACTTGGAGGCCGCACTGCCAGCATCCCGGGCTGCCGCCCGACGTAAGAAGCCCCTCCAACGCTCACGGCCCACTCCAGCCACCTCATTTTCACCTGGTTCTCTAACACAGGCCCCCACGCCTCGGCTCAGCCTCAGTGGGGGTCTAATGACCCTAGCAGGCTGCCGCCTCCGCCACAAACAGGGCCTGAATCCAGGCAGCTCCATGGCTCCTTGCCACTGTCTGGATCCCCTCCTGCATCCTCTCCACCTTGTTCATCCTGCAGGGAGAAAAATAAGAAACCTACCAGGTTAAATCAGTGGACACGCAGGGTGCACACAAACTCGGCCAGGTAGGCAAGTTAAAAGTGACTCTTCTAAGATGGCTGCCTATTTTTATAGCCAAACCCCCAACCCTCAAACCACCAATTCCTACATGCTTCCTCCTATGCCCACCTCCTAGTCCTGTCAAGGCCCTTTCCACTAAGCTGTGCTTTTGTTACATGGGGCTACAGTAAAGGGGTATGTAGCGAATTCATAGGGGTGTATGTATCGGGGATATAGTGTGTACATGTCTAATATATTATTATTTGTGTATATATTATACAACTAGTACTTCATATACACCTTTATACACTAATATTAATACACTATATTAATAATAATATATTAATGCACATGCACTAAACTTTTAGAAATTCATTCAATTAAGTAAAGTTATTGCATTTCTTCCATTAAATTATGTCTCTCTCTCCCCCCAAGCTCCATCTCCCTTTCTCCCCACCTCAATCTACCTCCACCCCAGCACCTTCTCCCTCTCCCCAGCTCCATCTACCTCTTTCCTCCCAAGCTCCACCTCCCTCTCTCCACCAGCTCCACCTCCCTCTCCTCTGCCTCCATCTTCCTCTCACCCAGCTCCATTTCTCTCACCTCTGCTCCATCTCCATTTTCCTCTCACACCCCACTCATAGTTACATAGTTACATAGCTGAAAAGAGACTTGCGTCCATCAAGTTCAGCCATCCTCACATTTGTTTTTTTGCTGTTGATCCAAAAGAAGGCAAAATAACCCAGTTTGAAGCACAATTTTGCAACAAGCTAGGAAAAAAATTCCTTCTTGACCCCAGAATGGTAGTCAGATTTATCCTTGGATCAAGCAGTTATTACCCTACATTGAAGGATTATATCCTTGAATATTCTGTCTTTGCAAGTATGCATCTAGTAGCTGTTTGAACATCTGTATGGACTCTGATAAAACCACTTCTTCAGGCAGAGAATTCCACATCCTGATTGTTCTTGCAGTAAAAAAACCTTCCCTTTGCCTTAGACAAAATCTTCTTTCTTCCAGTCTAAACGCATGGCCTCGTGTCCTATGTAAAGTCCGGTTTGTGAATAGATTTCCACACAATGGTTTGTATTGGTCCCGAATATATTTGTATAATGTTATCATATCCCCTCTCAGACTACGTTTTTCTAAACTAAATAGGTTTAAATTTGTTAACCTTTCTTCATAGCTGATATGTTCCATTCCTTTTTATTAATTTTGTAGCCCGCCTCTGCACTTTTTCTAGTGCCATAATATCCTTCTTTAGAACAGGTGCCCAAAATTGCACAGCATATTCAATATGTGGTCTTACCAGTGATTTTTAAAGAGGCAAAATGATATTCTCGTCCTGAGAATGAATGCCCTTTTTCATGCATGACAATACCTTACTGGCCTTGGCCACTGCTGATTGACATTACACACCGCTACATCTCCCTCTCTCCTTTCCATCTCCATCTCACTCTCACACCCAGCTGTATTTATGTGAGACCTATATACTTGGTTATAATATATCATTTAACTTGATGAGATAAAATAAGAAATCTATATTTACAGTAGAGCAGTTAGCACTATACTCACACCCCTCACACCTAGCTCCATCTCCATCTCACACCCAGCTACATTTTCCTCTCCACTAGCTCCATTTCTCTCTGTCCTGTTCGGTTCCATCCCCTCCCACCCCAACTCCACCTCCTTCAACCCCCAGCTCCCACTCCCCAATATCCATGTCCTGCCAATCAATCCCCCCTCCCCAGATCAATTTCCCTCTGCTCCCCGCTACATCTCCCTCTCCCCAGCTCTATCTCCCTTTGTCCCCCCAACTCCTTCCCCTCTCTCCTTCTCGAGCTCCACCTCCATTCTCCGAAGCTTAACTTCCCTTTCTCCCCCCAAACCCCACCACCCTTTCTCCCTCAAGCTCCACCTCCTTTAACCCCCAACTCCATCTCCCTCTCCCTCAACCCTATCTCCTACTCCCCAATCTCCAGGTCCCTCCAATCCATCCCCCCCATCCTAGCTCAATTTCACTCTCCATCTCTCTCACCCCTCCTCCATCTCCCTTTTTCCTGCTCCATATCCCTCTCATGTCCGCTCCTTCTCTCCTCTGTGTCCTTTCCAACTCCACCTCTCATTTGTTATACATGATACATTTTATGAAATTTTATATTTTAAAATATATATTTTAAAAGTGTATCCAAAAATAATAAATCATTTGCAAAGCAAATGCAAAAATATTTAATCAATGCCATATTATGGTAAAACTCCATAGCAACTGATTACATTTTTTTTATATTTTCAAATAAACTTTGAAAGAAAACAATATTTTTCAAAGCTTTCTTAAAATATATCTTGACTCATCTTATGCCCTTTAACATAATAAAATTAACATTTATACTGCCCTCAACATGCAGTGCAGTCATCATTATTTCTTTTGTATGTAAGAAAAAGCAAAATACCTGAATGGAAAATTACTTTAGGATACTTGTAAAAATAAACTATTGAAAACAAAATCCCTCCTACAAAATTCTGAAGTTTCATAATAGTGATGTACCGAACTGTCCGCCAGCGGACACTTCCCGGCGAAATTAGCTTGTTCGCGTTCGCCGCGGCGGGCGGACACATGCGCAGTTCGATCCGCCCCCTATTCGTCATCATTGGGCAAACTTTGCAAACATTGGGCAAACTTTGACCCTGTGCCTCTCGGTCAGCAGACACATTACAGCCAATCAGCAGCACTCCCTCCCTTCCACACCCTCCAACCTCCCTCCCAGCATCCATTTTCGATTCATTCGGAAGATGCATGCTTAGTGAGAGGAGGGAAAGTTTAGCTGCTGCTGATTACATAGGGAAATTGATAGCTAGGCTAGGGGATTCAGTGTCCACTACAATCCTGAAGGACTCATCTGATCTCTGCTGTAAGGACAGCACCCCAAAAAGCCCTTTTTAGGGCTAGAACATCAGGCTGCTTTTTTTTTTTTTTTCCTGTGTAATGTAATTGCAGGTGCCTGCCTGCCAGCCTGTGTGTCAGGCTCACAGCATATACTGTGCCCACTTGCCCAGTGCCACCACTCATATCTGTTTTAACAATCGGTTAAGCTTTACATTTAAAATAAATATTTTTTTTTCACTGTAATAGAAGAGCAGTTGCCTGCCTGCCAGCTTCTGTGTGAGGTTGGATGCCTTGCCCATTTGCACAGTCAGTGCCACCACTCATATCTGTTTTAACAATCGGTTAAGCTTTAGATTTAAAATAAATATTTTTTTTTCACTGTAATAGAAGAGCAGTTAGTTGTCTGCAAGCATCTGGGTGTCAGGCCTACTTCAGCGTGTGCCCTGCACAACCCTGCCAGCGTGCTTTGACAGTTGCCAATCATATCTGGTGTCTCTTTAGCGTGCTTTTACAAAGAAAAAAGGTTTCCAGTGTAAGCTAATAGCAGCCAGTCAGTGTCCTTCAAGCGGCTCTGTCAGGCAGAGGCGGCTCTAGACTTTATGAGGCCTTAGGCGAAACGCAAACATGAGGCCCCACTAACAAAAAAGTGTCACATATACACATTGATGCACTGTCTACCTGTGTATGTGCCTGAGAGTGTGAGTGACAGAGAGTATCCTTGTGTGTGCGAATGTATGTCTCTGTGAGCATGTTTGCGTTTTTTTCTGAGACCCTATGTGTATGGGGTAGCTGATGGTAAGAGGGAGCGGGGGGTGTGATGGTGAGAGGGAGCGGGGGGGTGTGATGGTGAGAGGGAGCGGGGGGTTGATGGTGAGAGAGGGAGCGGGGGGTTGATGGTAATGTGAGAGGGAGCGGGGGGTGATGGTAATGTGAGAGGGAGCGGGGGGTGATGGTAATGTGAGAGGGAGCGGGGGGTGATGGTAATGTGAGAGGGAGCGGGGGGTGATAGTAATTTGAGAGTGAGAGGGGGTAATGTGAGAGTGAGAGGGGGGTGATGTGAGAAGGAGGGGGTGATGGTGAGTGGGGGAGGCTGAGGGTGGTGACGCTGAGGGTGGTGGGGGGTAATGCTGAGGGTGGTGAGGGGCGATGCTGAGGGTGGTGAGGCGTGATGCTGAGGGTGGTGATGCTGAGGGTGGTGGGGGGTGAGGCTGAGGGGGGTGATGCTGAGGGGGTGATGCTGAGGGTGGTGATGTTGAGGGTGGTGGTGGGTGGTGAAGCTGAGGGTGGTGAGGGGTGATGCTGAGGGTGGTGGGGGGTTATGGGGGATGGTGAGGCTGAGGGTGGTGGGGGGTGAGGCTGAGGGTGAAGGGGTAATGGTGAGGGTGGTGGGGGTGAGGCTGAAGGTGGGGAGGGGTTATGGGGGATGGTGAGGCTGAGGGTGGTGGGGGGTGAGGCTGAGGGTGGGGAGGGGTGATGTTGCTGGGGTGAAGCTGAGGGTGGTGGGGGGTGATGGTGGGGAGGGGTGATGGTGAGGGTGGTGAGGGGTGATGGTGGTGGGGGGTGAAGCTGAGGGTGGTGGGGGGTGAGGCTGAGGATGGTGGGGGTGATGGTGGTGGGGGGTGAGGCTGAGGGGGGTGATGGTGGTGGTGGGGGGTGAGGCTGATGGTGGTGGGGGGTGATGGTGGTGGTGGTGGGGGATGAGGGTGAGGGTGGTGGGGGTGAAGCTGAGGGTGGTGGGGGGTGAAGCTGAGGGTGGTGGGGGGTGAAGCTGAGGGTGGTGGGGGTGATGGTTGTGGTGGGGTGAGGGTGGTGGGGGTGATGGTGGTGGGGGGTGATGGTGGTGGGGGGTGATGGTGGTGGGGGGTAATGGTGGTGGGGGGTAATGGTGGTGGGGGGTAATGGTGGTGGGGGGTGATGGTGGTGGGGGGGTGAGGCTGAGGCTGAGGGTGGTGGGGGTGATGGTGGTGATGGTGGTGGGGGTGAGGCTGAGGGTGGTGGGGGTGATGGTGGTAGTGGGGTTGAGGCTGAGGGTGGTGGGGGGTGATGGTGGTGGGGGGTGATGGTGGTCGTGGGGGGTGAGGCTGAGGGTGGTGGGGGGTGATGGTGGTGGGGGGTGATGGTGGTCGTGGGGGGTGAGGCTGAGGGTGGTGGGGGTGATGGTGGTCGTGGGGGGTGAGGCTGAGGGTGGTGGGGGTGATGGTGGTGGGGGGTGATGGTGGTGGGGGGTGAGGCTGAGGCTGATGGGGGTGATGGTGGTGGGGGTGAGGCTGAGGGTGGTGGGGGGTGATGGTGGTCGTGGGGGGTGAGGCTGAGGGTGGTGGGGGGTGATGGTGGTGGGGGTGAGGCTGAGGGTGGTGGGGGTGATGGTGGTAGTGGGGTTGAGGCTGAGGGTGGTGGGGGTGATGGTGGTGGGGGGTGATGGTGGTCGTGGGGGGTGAGGCTGAGGGTGGTGGGGGTGATGGTGGTCGTGGGGGGTGAGGCTGAGGGTGGTGGGGGTGATGGTGGTGGTGGGGGGTGAGGCCGAGGCTGATGGGGGTGATGGTGGTGGGGGTGAGGCTGAGGGTGGTGGGGGGTGATGGTGGTGGGGGTGAGGCTGAGGGTGGTGGGGGTGATGGTGGTAGTGGGGTTGAGGCTGAGGGTGGTGGGGGGTGATGGTGGTCGTGGGGGGTGAGGCTGAGGGTGGTGGGGGTGATGGTGGTGGGGGGTGATGGTGGTGGGGGGGTGAGGCTGAGGCTGATGGGGGTGATGGTGGTGATGGTGGTGGGGGTGAGGCTGAGGGTGGTGGGGGGGTGATGGTGGTGGGGGTGAGGCTGAGGGTGGTGGGGGTGATGGTGGTAGTGGGGTTGAGGCTGAGGGTGGTGGGGGGTGATGGTGGTCGTGGGGGGTGAGGCTGAGGGTGGTGGGGGGTGATGGTGGTGGGGGTGAGGCTGAGGGTGGTGGGGTGATGGTGGTAGTGGGGTTGAGGCTGAGGGTGGTGGGGGGTGATGGTGGTGGGGGGTGATGGTGGTCGTGGGGGGTGAGGCTGAGGGTGGTGGGGGTGATGGGGGGTGAGGCTGAGGGTGGTGGGGGTGATGGTGGTGGGGGGGGTGAGGCTGAGGGTGGTGGGGGGTGATGGTGGTGGGGGTGAGGCTGAGGGTGGTGGGGGTGATGGTGGTAGTGGGGTTGAGGCTGAGGGTGGTGGGGGGTGATGGTGGTGGGGGGTGATCTTGGTCGTGGGGGGTGAGGCTGAGGGTGGTGGGGGTGATGGGGAGGGAGAGCCTACCTTTCCCTGGTGGTCCAGTGGGCTCCCTGGTGGTCCGGTGGCCACTGCTCACGGTCTGCAGCTCCTCAGAGCTGCAGACCGTGTAATCTCGCGAGATTTCAGAGCGTTGCCGTGGTAACCCGCGGCAACGCTCTGATTGGCCAATTCTCGCAAGTCACATGGTCTGCAGCTCTGCACACTGCGGAGCTGCAGACCAGTGTCTGCGATCGTGGCCGGGCAGCCAGGAAGGGCCTCGCACCCGGCGGCATACCGGGCAAGCCGCCGGGCCCCCTCCTGGTGTCAGGTCCTCGGTCACTGACCGAGGACCTGACACACTCTGCCCACAGGCGGTTTAGGCGGCCGCGAGGCCCCAGCCAGCGCGAGGCCTTAGGCGGCCGCCTAAACCGCCTAATTAGAGAGCCGCCTCTGCTGTCAGGCCTTTCTTCAGCGTGTGCCCTGCACAACCCTGCCAGCGTGCTTTGACAGTTGCCAATCATATCTGGTGTCTCTTTAGCGTGCTTTTACAAAGAAAAAAGGTTTCCAGTGTAAGCTAATAGCAGCCAGTCAGTGTCCTTCAAGCGGCTCTGTCAGGCCTTCCTTCAGCGTGTGCCCTGCACAACCCTGCCAGCGTGCTTTGACAGTTGCCAATCATATCTGGTGTCTCTTTAGCGTGCTTTTACAAAGAAAAAAGGTTTCCAGTGTAAGCTAATAGCAGCCAGTCAGTGTCCTTCAAGCGGCTCTGTCAGGCCTTCCATCAGCGTGTGCCCTGCACAACACTGCCAGCGTGCTTTGACAGTTGCCAATCATATCTGGTTTCTCTTTAGCGTGCTTTTACAAAGAAAAAAGGTTTCCAGTGTAAGCTAATAGCAGCCAGTCAGTGTCCTTCAAGCGGCTCTGTCAGGCCTTCCATCAGCGTGTGCCCTGCACAACCCTGCCAGCGTGCTTTGACAGTTGCCAATCATATCTGGTGTCTCTTTAGCATGCTTTTACAAAGAAAAAAGGTTTCCAGTGTAAGCTAATAGCAGCCAGTCAGTGTCCTTCAAGCAGCTCTGTCAGGCCTTCCTTCAGCGTGTGCCCTGCACAACCCTGCCAGCGTGCTTTGACAGTTGCCAATCATATCTGCTGTCTCTTTAGCGTGCTTTTACAAAGAAAAAAGGTTTCCAGTGTAAGCTAATAGCAGCCAGTCAGTGTCCTTCAAGCGGCTCTGTCAGGCCTTCCTTCAGCGTGTGCCCTGCACAACCCTGCCAGCGTACTTTGACAGTTGCCAATCATATCTGGTGTCTCTATAGCGTGCTTTTACAAAGAAAAAAGGTTTCCAGTGTAAGCTAATAGCAGCCAGTCAGTGTCCTTCAAGCGGCTCTGTCAGGCCTTCCTTCAGCGTGTGCCCTGCACAACACTGCCAGCGTGCTTTGACAGTTGCCAATCATATCTGGTGTCTCTTTAGCGTGCTTTTACAAAGAAAAAAGGTTTCCAGTGTAAGCTAATAGCAGCCAGTCAGTGTCCTTCAAGCGGCTCTGTCTGGCCTTCCTTCAGCGTGTGCCCTGCACAACCCTGCCAGCGTACTTTGACAGTTGCCAATCATATCTGGTGTCTCTATAGCGTGCTTTTACAAAGAAAAAAGTTTTCCAGTGTAAGCTAATAGCAGCCAGTCAGTGTCCTTCAAGCGGCTCTGTCAGGCCTTCCTTCAGCGTGTGCCCTGCACAACCCTGCCAGCGTACTTTGACAGTTGCCAATCATATCTGGTGTCTCTATAGCGTGCTTTTACAAAGAAAAAAGGTTTCCAGTGTAAGCTAATAGCAGCCAGTCAGTGTCCTTCAAGCGGCTCTGTCAGGCCTTCCTTCAGCGTGTGCCCTGCACAACCCTGCCAGCGTGCTTTGACAGTTGCCAATCATATCTGGTGTCTCTTTAGCGTGCTTTTACAAAGAAAAAAGGTTTCCAGTGTAAGCTAATAGCAGCCAGTCAGTGTCCTTCAAGCGGCTCTGTCAGGCCTTCCATCAGCGTGTGCCCTGCACAACCCTGCCAGCGTGCTTTGACAGTTGCCAATCATATCTGGTGTCTCTATAGCGTGCTTTTACAAAGAAAAAAGGTTTCCAGTGTAAGCTAATAGCAGCCAGTCAGTGTCTTTCAAGCGGCTCTGTCAGGCCTTCCATCAGCGTGTGCCCTGCACAACCCTGCCAGCGTACTTTGACAGTTGCCACTCATATCTGGTGTCTCTATAGCGTGCTTTTAAAACCAAAACTTGGTTTCCACTGTAATAGAAGAGCAGTTGCCTGCCTGCCAGCTTCTGTGTGAGTTTCACAGTGGATACTGTGCCCTCTTGCCCAGTGCCACCACTCATATCTGTTTTTACAATAGCTTAAGCTTTAGATTTAAAATAAATAATTTTTTTCACTGTAATAGAAGAGCAGTTAGTTGTCTGCAAGCGTCTGGGTGTCAGGCCTACTTCAGCGTGTGCTCTGCAGACCTGTGCCAGTGTGCTTTGACAGTTGCCACTCATATCTTGTGTCTCTATAGCGTGCTTTTACAACCAAAATTTGTTTTTCACTGTTATAGATTGAATAGCAGTTACTTGTCTTCAAGCGGGTGTCTCAGGCCTACTTCAGCGTGTGCTCTGCAGCACTGTTCCAGTGCACATTGCCAATCATATCTGGTGTCTCTATAGCGTGCTTTTAAAAACAAAATTTGTTTTTCACTGTTATAGATTGAATAGCAGTTACTTGTCTTCAAGCGGGTGTCTCCGGCCTACTTCTGCGTGTGCTCTGCAGACCTGTGCCAGTGTGCTTTGACAGTTGCCACTCATATCTTGTGTCTCTATAGCGTGCTTTTACAACCAAAATTTGTTTTTCACTGTTATAGATTGGATAGCAGTTACTTGTCTTCAAGCGGGTGTCTCAGGCCTACAGTGTGTGCTCTGCAGAACTGTTACAGTTCACATTGCCAATCATATCTGGTCTCACAGTAGCTTGCACGCATAGTACCACTAATCCCCAAAAAAATGACAGGCAGAGGCAGGCCACTCCGCAGGGGCCGTCGTGGTCGTGGTGCTGTGATTCCCTTTTGCCCTAGAATAATGCCCAGTTTTCAGAAGCCACGTACCCTGAACTTGAAAAGTTCTGAGGACATAGTTGACTGGCTAACACAGGACACCCAATCTTGTACAGCCTCCGCTCGGAACCTTGACGCACCATCCTCCTCCAGCTTAGCTTCAGGCACCTCTCAAGATACCACTCACCCGCCTGCCGC